>NW_010551770.1:15700-39635 GCF_000687285.1 Phaethon lepturus
ATAATCTGGAAGCGGTATTTTCAGTTAGGCACCCTAGTATCACAGAAAATTGGAGGACCAGTTATAATCAATTAGCTACCATCTATCTGAAAATCCCATCTTTAAAATTAAGAACTTTTTAAAATGTCTCTGAAAAGTGAGAAAGAATAGAAAGGTGGTATGGAAAAAATCCAGGCTGCCTTTTTCTCTTGCACAGGTTTGCTTATTTAAAATCTCTCCCAGAAATCCAACAAAAACAAAATGACTGTAAATAACAGGGGATCTATGAAGGCTTCTGCTGACATTGGTAAGCTTGACGTTGTGTTCTTAAAATGAGCATGAGGAGCCAGCCAAAGCCTTGAGACCTCGTGTTTTAAAATTTGATTTAATAGAACACAATAGATAGATTGGAACAAGACAACCCTATAAATAATAAATGTTTAGGTGTGATGAGATTAGGCAGATTAAATGAGGCTTTGTAGACAAATAAGGCCACAGTAAAGATGTGTTTCAGTTCTTGCGTTTGGGGTGTTTTTTTGGCTTTTTTTTTCTTCTCCTGGTTAACAGTGCTTCATTCTTATGAATTTATGAAAACTGAAGCTGAATCAGGACCTTGCTGGTTCCCCAAGATCAGCCTAGAACTGTAATTTGTGGCTGGCTGTGCAGGACTTTCCATACCAGTTTTCATATTATTCCTCATTTACCGTCACAGTTTAAACTCTTTTCACTTTCCAAGGCAGAGAAAACTTTGTGAGGCTCAGGTTTTAATGCATAACGCGACCTTCAAAGTCCAAAAGAAGCATGCAGAAATCAAAGGCTTGACATGAAGTAAATTATTTGATTCTGCAAATAGCAATGCAGTTGGTTCTTCCATTGAAGAGGCTGTATTGCCTTTAGGATTTACTGTAATCAAGACAGCCACTTGCTGGATATTGATAATTTAGCTGCTGCCACTCTGGAAAAGGTAATTCACTAACCACTGTATAACAATTTTCTCAGGAGTTGTTCCCCAGCTGGCTACATGCATTTCTCAAAGGGTTTTTCTTTCAGTTTTATGTATGTTAATATATATTATTTTTCTTTTGCATAAGATCCCCAACAGCAAGTGGAGTTCTCATTCTGGAAAGCAGTATTTCCACTTTAAATAGTCACAAATACACTTTTTGTGAGGAGGCAAAGGCAGGAGCATGGCACTATTGACATACCTAGACCACTGAGCAGGCATCTTCCTAAGCTTGCTGAGCAAGACTGGCTGGGAGTGGAGTGACGTGAGGCTGACGCTAGACAGAGCTGCCTACCTCAGAGAAAGAAATCCTGACGTGAGCAATTATGATATAACCTACCTAAAACCCTGAGTATCTAAGGGCTGGCTTTTATACATTAAAGTCAGAGGATTTCCATCATCACAGGAATTATTTTATTAATGTTGTTTTCTAGCATTTCTATGTCAGGTGTATTGCTGTATATGTCCAATTGTCTCTTGATTCTGGTTTTGTCACCTATAATCTTGTCACCTATAATCAGCTTCAGGGGTAAGTGCCAGCCCTGCAGCATACAAGTTTACAACTCAAACAGGAATTGATTGTTGTAACTTGGCTGTCTAGTTACAACTAGCTGGACTGGTTGTAGTCCAGCTAGTCCTGGCTCTAATGGGCCAGTTTGGCCATGTTTATCTTAAAGCATTTCTTGAACATATTCTTCTGTAACTGCTCTTCTAGGGGCATCGTGGGGCCCAAGTGAGGCCATGGCACACTGTTTTCTTGGCGTACCTCTCCTCCCACTGCCAGCAGGTCAAAGGGGCCTCTTGAAGAAAGGTCTACTTATTGCAGAATACTTCCTGATGCGGGAAACTAACATTTTGTTAGCAAGCATCTCTTACTCAACATGTGTGTGTTTGCTGCCATGGGTGAGAGGACTTGCTGTGCTGGGCTGCCAGGGGATTGTGTCTTTGTGTGCAGTGCTCTTTCAAAGGGCAGGGCCCTGCTGAAAGGCAAAGGCCCCCAGGGGCTCGGCAACATCATCTTTTTCCATGCCCCATATCCAGCGTTTGGATGATTTCTGGGAGGAATAGAAAGCTGGACTGACACAGTAGTAAATAGTCAAGATCCAGGCACTGCAGCAGTGGGGAGCACTGGAATGAGTCTTGCAAAGAACAGTCAGGTCTTTGTAGGTCTGAGGTACACCTGGTAAAGCAGGAAATAGCTCTGTAAAAGCCCGGTGGACTGGCTACGGTACCATGCTTAAAAGGGCCCCATGTTCCTCCCTCAGATTGCTGTGTACCTTTGGTGTACTGCCTGGTCTGGGGAGAGATGCGTTCCTGTTCACAGTCAGGAGATCCTCTCGTGTCTAAGGTGGGTGAATTCATAGGTCTGAGCGACATGCTAAGGCAGAGTCCTCAGTCAGTTATAAATCATTTATGCTTTCTCAGTCCTGTGCTTCCCAGACCTCAATAATTTCATTGTTCTAGCTGAAAAGGAGTTTTTCCTTGTTAAATTCAGGGAGTGCTGCTGATGGCAGCAGTCTTTTATCCTGTCCTTCTCGTTTTCTGTCAGACCTGTAATGAATGATTAATCTCAGTGTGTTGCAAAGGGCCCAACTACCTGTTTCTTTTGCCTATAATAAAATATCTGCCATTTGAGCTGATTGTGCAGCACTTGTATTTGGATTTTTTTGCCATTTCATTTGTTTTGTATTGTGAACCCACTTAAAGAGCTGTACTGTAACTCTGGAAAGTATAATTTTTCCCCTATTGTTCCTCTTTATTTTTAATGAACTAATTTCACTATTTCTAATGCACATCAGCTTATGTGCCTTTATCACCCATCCACACTAAGATTCAAGTTTATTGATTCTAAATACACATTCCACTAGTCTTCAAGCTTATTGTCAAAAAACAAAGCAGCCAGATACATCTCTGGTCTACAAGCCCAGCTTTTCATGGAGATATCACTTTAAAAAGAAAATCTCCCTTCTCTATTTGTGGTCTAGAGCAGATTCTCAACAGGTGTAAATTGCTATAGCTTCAAATAGACACCAACAGGGGCTCTGGTCTTCCAGGACGGCACATTTTCTGACATACCCGTATACTGGAATCACGTGAGTCAAACAGTACTTAAATAATTCAAGAGCATGGAAATACTGGGCCCATTGATTTTTCCTCTTCTCTATTTATACTGATTTTTTTTCCAATGTTCTTTTAGGGTTGAAATACTGAAAGCATAGTAAGATGGAAAATGAGTTGTATGGAAACATCTTCATGGGAGGCTTGATTGCTGTTATGCCAAGAGCAGCTATCTTAATAAACTAATGTATCATTCACTTCAAAATAACCCTGTAATTTTTATGTTGTAAATTCAATATTTTCTATTTAATATTGTGTAAACTATATTGCTAGTTCTCAGGACTAAACTTACCATAATAGCTATATCCAATATATACTTGTTTGGATAGCTTGAAAGTCTAATGGATTTCTTGCAGCAACTTAACAGACACATTGTTGACTGACCTGCTGCAGTGTGCTTTGTCACAGATTAACTCTTCGGATAACTGGGGCTCAGACTTTACAAGAAACCCTGAAAAGCCCAATGACTATATAAATATAATTGTGCCGCTCACTTGAGTCTTTGTGTCGTCAGGAAAGGTTACAAAACCAAAGTTGTCATAGTTTTCTTACTTATCGACCCACCTTCCCAGTACAGTGACTCCTTACTGTGCTGTTTTGCTTCTCTGGCCTTACTGAAATGCTTGTCTCATAAACTGGTGGTTTTTAAGACCAGGAAATTTGTGTGGATCTTCTTAGTAATGGTGGTGTGAAGTTTTGTTCATAGCAACTCACCTGCTGTCTGTATAATCACCCCTGGCATTAGTGATGTTTTTTTAGAAATGTGCAGCTGATGAAATGCGGAGCTGATACACAGTTTTCCGTCGCTTATGTTCAAATAGTACAGATGACCTCAGAGGTATCTACTCATTTTATGGGCACCCTACCTTTGAAGTCATTAGTGCTTAATCTTCACTGCTGCTTGCACTCAACAACTTTAGTAGTGGCTTCATGAATTACTAATGTGGCGCTTTAAAGGTGAAAAGTAAAGACCTCATCAGATTCTGAATATTTGCATATACATTGCAGATAATTAAGTATCTGAGAGGCAATGCTTTTTTCTTTTCTTTCCCATTGCTGTTAGTATATTCAATAAGAGAGTCCATTTAATATCTTTTGCTGCTGAGAATTAACCTTTGTTTAATGCTGCCCAGTCCTATATGGTATATAGTGTGCTGCGTTAACCCTCATTTGCAAAGCAGCTTCTTGGGTTCTGTTGTGTTTACACTGGCAAGCTCCAAGAGGTAATTACAGAGCTCTTTTCTTAGGAATTAAGTAAGTACTGCAGATGAAGTCTTTTCCAGTAAATCAGAAATCATATATACAGTTTAGTTTAAGAACTCAAGGAGACCATCTTTCTTCTTTTCTCTCTGAAATTCTTCTCCATCAAATCAAAAGCAGTTCTTCAAAGCATTGAAGTGTATGCTTAGCATTACACTCTTGAATTCAATAAGGCACTTCTTCCTTTACTAAACAGGCATGTCTTTAAATAAAGCATTTAAACACATGCTTAATTAGTTATTGAGACAAGAGGTATGGTGTATATATACTGTTCACATCTTTAAAAGGGTATTTTTTTCCTGGTATATATAACCTTTTTAAAGCAGGAAACATGCTTCTAGCTTGAGTAATGGCTTTTTTTTCTTTTTCAATGGCATTTTAATTCAGTGTAGATAAAAATGATCTTTTAAGAATGAGTCAAAGGTTTAAATGCCTGCTTTGCCCAATCCCTTTTGAAACCTGTTTCAGACATATAGCTTCTTTGAAATAAATAATTGTGCCAGAAGCTATGTTCATCAGGAAACTGTTTTTAGTATCACCTGGATAAACCAAATCACAGATGTTTCAATCAAGGATGATTTTTTTAAAGAAAGGCTTTAAATTGCCTACTCTGCGGTATCACATGCTTGCCTGTAATTTAGTACCTTATCCAATGGAGTGTCACAGGGATTAGCTTCTTCTGGAATGTAGAAATGATTAGAAGATTAAAAATCCATATACAATTCCCTGATTTTTTTAAAGAATGCTAAAAACCTCTGAAAAATGTTTGAATTATTATAATTCTGATAATCATGTTCTAGACATTCTTTCTGCCTTCTATTATACACTGTATTTTTTCTTTCATTTAACCAGAATAATGAGTTAAACTTTGGGTTATATATTATTCGGGTTTTTTGAAGTTGCTCTTTGTTTATCAGAAAGGAAACAAGTAAAACTAGCATTGCCACTCTGGCATGCAGGGGCACTGCACAAAGCATTACTTGAAAGAGGAACTGTGGGGGGTTTTAACTCTTGCACATCTGAACCTATTGCTTTAGGATTAGGAGAACTGTGATGCTCTCCATCTTTCCAGTGACAAGTAACATCACACACATGGCATGAGACTTTCAAAAGGGGTCATTCTGTTCTAGCTGTTACGGTGGGACATAGCCATCGGTGGACTTGATGGGATTAGAGTGGGCAAAGTTGGGTGTCAGTGTAACTAAACCACTTCTTGTTTTAAATTGACTTCACGCTGTCTGGTTTGGTAGCGCTAGTGTACAACCCTCTGCAGCTTCTTCTGTTGATTTTCTCCACTGTTAGTGCCTTGTGTTATGGACGAAGACAGTCTGTGCCCTCTATTACCGGAGCATGTATATGTGGTGAAGCATAGGCCTTTTGACCTTTACAAAAGCGGCCTTAAAAGTCAAATGTCATCCTCTTCCAAGCTTCTATTCCTCTGCAACCAAGCTACCCTTTACTTGGTCATTTCCTTGTCTAATCTTCATTGAAATAGTTCAGCAGAAATCAGAGCTGCTTTGCTGATTTACACCAAATCAGGCTGTGGCTTTAAACACTGAAGCTTGCAAAATTACCTTCATCACCCAAAAACCCTTCCAAAAGACATTAGGATTTGTATGTCCCAATTTCCATGTTAGAGATGACATTTCCCAACTTGGACCAAACCTGAGAGTGGATATTCATGGACTCAGGTCGGGCTTGGAGACGAAAGGTATCCTGTCTCCAGCCTTTCGAGAGGTACCTACCTGTCAGCAGAACTCTGCAGGGGAAAGGAAGGGTGGAGTAACTATCCCATCAAACATCTTTCTTACCTTTTTTTCTAAGCCTTATCTAAACAGGTTCAGGCTACTCAAAATTTTATCACCTTTCAAAACCTTACAAGCCAGCCATAAAGCAAGAGCTCCCCTTGTTTAACAGCCAGCAAATCAAGGTGTGAAGCTAAGGACATGCAGTAGCAAGAGAGATAAGAAATGTGCCTGTTCTGCTGCATTTATCTTAATAAGAGGATTCCTAAGAGCTTCAGCTTTCTGTTATCTTTCACAAAGATTTACCAGAACAAGTGGTACTAAGCCTTTAATGCTGTTGCTTTACATACACAAAAATGCTAATTTGTGTTTCCATTTTCACCCAGCCTGATTTGAAAAATTTCTATGTTAAATACCAGTCTTTCATTTTGGAAGTTTTTTTTTTTGAGATGCCAAGCAATACTGATTATTTCAATGGAGTACATTGATTTTTTTCCCCTTCTATTTGCCCTGTATAACCAGTAAGCATGACATTTGAAATTATTTATTTTGTTTCTCTTTTCATCTCCAAATTTTTGTGGAAATAATCAGAATTACATTGAAAGCAACATCAGAACTTCATTATGACAAATCTCTTGTGCTTATTCGAGCTAATGCAAAATGTACAATGTGGTACTTAAAGCCTTTGTCTGACTTCAGAGCCTGTTTATGCCATTGCTAACTTGATACCTTTTCCTCTGGTCTGTGGTTGTAGGGTAGACGATGTTGTTCTGCAAGTTCTGACTTTTGGAGGTGAGGTGCAGCCCCTGTAAGCAATTTGTCTAACCCTTTGGTGCTGGTACAGATCTACGGTAGGGCAAGGACAGTTGACCAGAGGATGGGAATGGGCCACGCTGAGTTTGTAGTGTTCCTTTGCCATACACTGGGACCAGTCACTGTAGACATAAAGTGAAGAATTGTGCTATAGATTGCCAGTCTTTCTTATCTCAACTTTTACAATGGTCTGCCATGGTCTTGGTTGGTGTATATCACTATCATCTAGTGATTTTAATCAAGTGATGGTAATTTACGTTACGCAGATCCCAGCACGATGCATCTTGAGTGTTAAAACCAGTCCTCCAGATCTGTCTGTTATATGGTTTGTGAGATCTGCTAAAACCCAACAGTTCCCATTCCTGCCCAGAACTGCAATTTCTGGCACAAGCATGTCAAAAAGTTTTTTATTCTACGACAGCATGCCTGTCCTCTTGTCTCTGAAACATGGTTTGCTTGCAATGATTAACAAAACTGGTTGTAGCCAGGCTACAGTAGTTTGTGTGGGAAGTGTTGTCTCCTACCCAGAAGCCACAGCAGTACATCCTACTACATATTAGACACATAAGAAGATTCAGATTTTAATTTTAATTTGCTTTACTGGAGAGAAGAAAAACCACCCACAACACAAAAAACTAATTAATCGGTCCTGCATTGCACAGAGAGAATGATTAATCTCCTGCATACAGGAGCATCTGTCTACTACTCCTGCTTGAATTCCTCAAAAGGCTAAGAGTGTTTCTAACGGTCATTTAAATAATAAATGCCACCACACTCATTAGGGGTGTATCAGTCGTTCTTTTTCTGCTCTGGTGCTTGTTGTATTCTATTAATATTTATTGAATTCAAGGAAATTCAACCTGAGCTAGTGGTCCACATTTCTTTTCAAGGTCACCAAATATAAATATTTTATTTATCTAATTTAGAAAAATGACATTAGATGCAATGCAGCAAACATGACAAGAGTATAAATTAGTGGAAAGCTTCCCTCAGGAAATGTATCCAGGTACCAGTAATGGATAATTACAAGTCAAATAGCTTCTCTCCTAGCAGGTAATAAAGACACATAATGGCAATACAAACCCTCACCTGAAAGTGTGCATATGGCAATAACTGTGAGTAGTAAAATAGACTATTTTCTATGAGGGCAGTGGATGCATCCAAATCTCTTTCTGGTATTTGGGCCCTAAGCAGACTTATTAGAGCTTCAGCTTCAAAATTTTACATGGATATGCATGTGACCTATATGGCAGATTTTCAGTACCCCTTTGGGAATGAATGTGCCTAAATCTATTAGATGGTTTATGATATGTCTTATGTTGGCTCAAAGGTGCTGGCTAAAAAACATGCCTGTAGCAATCCTATCAGTGGCCAGAATAGCTCATCTTGAGTATTGCACAGTGTTTTCTTATCCCTGGCAGTCTACTGTTCTGCCTTCGAACAGGGCTGCGTTACCTACTTGCAGTGCATGTGTAGCCCAGGAAGGTCCTATTTCTTTCCCACCAGTTATGAGATGAAGAGAAGATCCTACCGAGATGCTGTGTTCTGAATGTTCCTGTAGATTAACACTTCGGTGCCCTTTTCTGCTTCATATTCAACTTCTGCACACTTGGCATCTGTCATCTTTGCATTCCCTGGAGGTGTAGAAATTCTTCTTTTATGATGATTTAATTTTGAGAAAGCACTATCTTTTCTTTATATTCATCCTGCACTTTCCAAAAAGAAGGGGGGCTACATTTTAGAAATTAATAATTGCATTCTTGCAAATGCTGGCTATAAGAAAACAAGGTGTCAGAAAGGAAAAAAAACAGTAGATTAGATTATGTTTACCTCCTCAAAATGTTCACCAAGGAATAGTTACCCCAAATTGAGTTTTGAGCTGTTGAGAATCAAAGAAAACAAATGAAGTGGCACTTAATTTAATTGAAAATTGTGCTTGTTGGTTCTTGTGTCTGCATTCAATTTTTAGCACATTGTAGTCTTTTGCTGTTGCTAAGGATAAAATTAAAATGAAGTGTTTATTGCTATTGTCTAGAAATATCACAGACAATGCACAGACTCTAAAGAAGTGGATGTTGAATAACTTGTGTCTTTGTACCAGTTCTGTTTTTAAATTACACACACATGGTATCTAAGGGAAGATGTTACAGGAAAATTGGCTGTACAAAGGAAAGGTAGTAACTCTGGAACTTTGACTGAAGTGGTGTACGACCTGTGCTACTTCCTGACTTTCCACGTAAGCATTCCTATGGCCTATTGTGACCTACAGAACTGGAGATTTTATGGCCCTGTCTCACTGTTGACATTACTGGTATCAAGCTCTGATAATATACCACTAATTGTCAGCTCACTGATATTCTCAGTGGCAAGGTCTTGATGAGAACAGGTATTGGGAATAAATCACTCCATCTCCCTTCTTGCAAAGCTTGCTTCACTCTGTAGGGAGCAGGTCTGATCTGCTGAATCCTGGTAGAAGCCATATCAGATGGGGTCCGTGGAGTAAAAAAGTGGAGAAATAAGGCCCTTGTATAGTCACAGGAGCTCTGATAAATACAGAGATGAGTTGTTAAAGTAAGTGTTAAAAGCATGGAGGCTCTTACGACTCTAACCCTGAGTAATTCCGATGGACAGGTGGCAACAGGAGCACAAGATGATGGGAGAGGCAAGACTGAGAATACTGAGGTCGCAGGAGTAATGGAACTAAATGGAAGAAGCAGGTCTTTCTGGAGCCGCATGTATAATGAAAAGCCTTTGTCAAGAATAAAATAGATCCCTTTGTACAGGGAACACAGGGTAGACACCTGAAGAAATAGCATACAGGTGACCAAATAGCTCCGTAAGCCCCTAAAATGGGTGGGGAAGTGTGACAAGAAGCTGAACAACCTGTGTGGCAGAGCAGGAGCAGTGTACATGTGGCAGGGGCACAGAGAGGAGGAGAGTTTTGGGGACTGCCAGCAGAGCAAGCCAAGAGGGCAGAGCAGCAGCACCTTATCGAGCGGTCTGAGCTGGAACCGGCTCTGGAGATGGGCCTGTCATTGCAGGACCTTGAGAACGTTAGGCTGGACATGGAGGAGAGGCTTAATGTGTTTGGCAAACAGTAATAGTAAGGCTCGGAGTTTGTCACATGCTTGAGCAGAGCAAAAATAATCACGGCACCTTCATTGTTGCTCATCTCTAGAATTGTATCAGAAATTATGCCTGCTACATTAATGTATATATCCTTGTGTGATACATGACCTCGTCCTCTTACTTCAAACCAACATGGAAAATATGCATGGCAAAATATCTTTGGCAGCAAGCTACACAAGTTCCAGCATGACAAGCTCCTAAGTAAATACTGAACAGTTGCTAATTAAAGTTAAGTGCATAGTCCCTGATTTTTCAATTAGCACACTCAATACATAGTGATGCCTTAATTATTTTTGTGTCTAAATATACTTAAAAGCAATCTGTAAGTCTGGAGGTGAACTTTACAAGGCAGATGGTTCTCTCTGTTTTCAATGGTAGGATGGAGGTAGATTTAACTGAAATTGAAGGGAGGCTTTCATGGAAACGTATCATTGTCTGAGAAACTTTGGCCTTAGATAACCTTGGCTCTTCCTGTCATCTTACATTTATCTTCACTTTAGTCTCAGATGAGCCTTTTTCAAGCAATTACTTGCCCCTTAACTAGCCATGGGGGCAAGTAATCTGCAAAAGAGCAGGTTGGCCTTCGTTAGATAGTTCTGTCAATTACCCACACAGCTATCCACATTCTCTGCTGTGAGCTCTGGAGGTGTTACGGCATTTTGTTCAAACCAGGCAGCTACTCTCCTTCTGTAGTTGATGCGGAGGAGGCTGAATAGCCCCGTCATGAGATCAGTGTTTGATAGATTAGATGAATTGCCCTCCGGAGGTGCCTGCTCTCACTGGGGACGAACAAGGTAACTACCTTAAACAGGTCACCTAACAATGAGATATATAAGGGCGAGTGGAAGCGGTGAGATGCCTATGGCTTAGCTGCTGCCTGGACTCCCAACTACCTAATGATAGCCTGCTGCTCGCCTGTTCCCATGGCAGCACCCGTAATGGCCATTCGTGTAAAAACTGCTGCTTCTAAAAATATACACCTATACAACTTGGGGATAATGGTTTAAAATCACTCAATACCGGAATTTTTCAGAAGCGCTTAACATTAGAGCTTGTCAGGTTTTTCCCAAATATTTTTAATCAGAAAATGCCAGCTTATTGAAACACAAAGTTTGGGGACAAAGGTCTGTTTTCAAGAAGTCAACTACAAAATTTCAAAAAGAAAGTCCAGATTTAAGGTGTTTTTGTGGCAACATGTGCTGACTGAAAAGTTCCTGTCTTCTAGCCTGAAATTAATTTTAAAAGCATGTGTTACTTTGGTGATTTTTATTTTGATTACTGATTAAATTTAGAACAATTTTTTTTTTCACATTTTGTCTATTTTCCTATAGTGTCCTATCTATCTCTACCGAATGCTGGTCTAAATGTGCTCCTTTTTAGTAAAAGGGTGATTTTTTTGAGGCCCAGTGGGAGAAAATGTTAGGAAAATTCAGAATGCTTTTGAAAAACCTTTCCTATGTTTTGCAATGGGAGTTCTACTACATTTAGTGTTTTAATGCCAGGAAGTGTATTTCCCTTTAAAATGTGGGCTATGAAGTTTTCTTCACTTTGGAAGGACTGGGGAAATGGGGACACACGTCTTGGAGGATTGCAGTGGTTTCTACTGGTAAGAAATATAGGCTGCCACTAAGCCATGAAATTCAAACCTCAAACCAAAGTAATTGGGCTGAGAATTGCTCTAGCAGTTGGCTGCTAATTCTAAAAAATAATCTACCACCTGTTGTTTAGTCTGTAGGATTAAAGAAGGTTTAATGTTTGAGGCAAGAGAAATTTATTGCTCCAGATGGAGAACAATTTTTAAAAAGTCTATGGGCAAAGATCAGCATGCAGTGCAGTAGCCTGCTACTTTTAAAAAGACAGCTTGGTACAAGCCACTGCACTCTTAATAGCAACCTATGGACAGAGCTGTTTTCCACCTTCGGAAATTATTTTCTCTATTTGGAAGTCATCATGGATGAGTTTATCACAGTTCTTGAACAGATATGCTGTGCAACACATCACTTCTTTCTCTGTGTACATCATCAGATTTTAATAGGCTGTAATTTTATTGTCCCACTGAGAATGTAATCAAAGATGTGTTTAATACACAGGATAAATAGTTGCTGGAGATGGAAATGTGAAAATTCAAGGATTATTTTGTTTGTGTGCTCTTTACTGACCATCTGGAAGCAGGAAATACTGGCAATGAGGGACTTTCAGAAATCAGTGGTATGAAATAGATGAGAAGACAGGGTAAGGTAAACCTATCAGTTGTGTAGACTAGAACATATTGCTGGGAATATTTCTGCTCAGAAAAAAGCAAGCAGTACTTTTTTGATAGGTGTATATTTTTTTGTGACAAAAGTGTTTTCAGAAAGTATTTCTCAATTTGTAGAGGACAGGAATGGGGGGATACTTTCTGGTAGGGCTAGAAGAGGGGACTTCACTCTGAAACAGTCATATTTTCAGGGCCTGGAGAATTTGCAGGGGCAGGGAGATGTGGGTTCAGTTCCTCTGGGATGTAAATTTGAGCTGATCGCATCCCACACTAATGCCCTAACCAGCAGATGTGTGGCTGTTTGGGGAATTGGACAGATTGGGAAAGTTGGATTTTAATAGCCTGCCGTTAGGGCATTTGGTGTGAATAGGGGAAACTTGGCCAACATCATGCAAGGGTGTATGCTGTCACACCAGGCATGCTGGTGTACTGCTGTCTTGCAGAGGTGATGATCCCCTGGAGCTGATAACCACAATGTGCAGCAGGAGCCCCTGACACTTGCACTGACGCATCCTTGCAACAGATTTGGGGTTATATTGAGTGGAAGGGGGAAGAGAAGACACCCTATGCTGGATAGGAGTCATCAAGAAACTTGTCTTGCTTCTGATAAAGCTTTGTATTGAGCCTTTTTTCCTGGCTTGTACTTTTAGCTGCTTCTTTCATTTCCCTTCTGTAATATTTTGTTCTCCTTGGCTTCAGTCATCTCCTCCTTCTTTTTCCCTCTTTGGCCCTAAAATTCTCAGGACTGTTGGATGATGTAAATTAAATTTCAGAAAGTAAATCTCTGATTTGTCCACAGAGCCATTTCAGGGCAGGTAATTTATTCCAGTCCAGGAGTTTTCTGGGGCATCTTGGTTTTTTTAACAAAAGTCCTAGCGGGTTGTATGTCTTCTTTCAGTCATCCCTGCAGTTTAGCTATGCAAGTACTGGCTATCAGCTGCTCCCCTCACAGACTCCAAGTCTCACACCTGCTGACTCTCGCTTCCTGTTATCCCCAATCAGGTTCATCCAGCTGAGTATATTAAGGCTAGAAATCCGTGGTAGCCCAGATCAGTCTAATCACAGCAATCCTGTTCTTCCTGACACTATTCCCTGACCATGTGGTCTTGGCACCTCCCATGCACCCAGGCTGTTCAGTTTGCAGAGCCAGCGGAAAACTGGGGGCTTTTTTGGTTTGCCTTTGTGGGATTTGGGGATTTTTTTTCAGCAAATTGAGCAGGCTGGGCACAGGATCAGATGTGGGATTTCACAGCATGGGATGGCACTGTAACACTTAACAATCGGATCCATTCACTCTGCTTTAAAGCCAGGCATCTCAGGTCCTTTTGTCAAAAAAGTGATCCCTGCCTGCTGGATGGGCCCTACAGTAGCCAGAACAAGGCAAAAACTTCATTCTCTCTTGCTCAGCTGCAGCCTCTGTAAGAAAACATAAGGTAATGCAAACTAAGAGACCAAGATAGCTCTACCATCTGTAATAGGTATATGGAGGGCAACTGGTGGCTTTTGAAAAGGTTTGTAGATAGGAGCTTGACCAGCACAACCTCAGAGTAGACATTACATACAATTTTAAAGCACTGAATTTAAAGGATCTAGTTTTTCACCACTAGCATTTTGCATTTCAGTGCCAATAAATATTCAAAAGTCCCAAGACATGAAGAAACCCTAGGGATGCTGAAATTCTCCCTTGTTTTTCTTTACCACAGACATGAACATTAGTATGGCTAGTTAAGAAGCCATAGCTTCATTTAAGTGAAATCATTAAAATTAAGTACTTTTGTTTACTAAAATACTTTGCCTTTCTTGAAATTTTCCAATATAAAAGATTTTTTTCTTCCTTTCTGTCCTGCTTGGGTTGTTATTTCCACCTCTCCAGATGAACAAATTAAGGCAGGACTGACAACAGCCCCTATGCCCAACTATAGTAGTGTCCTACTATAAAGAGTGTTTGTTGTCTTATAATGCTTTAAGGAGTGTTGATGTTTTGAAGTAAGCTGTGTCACCCAACAGCTTATAAACAGAAGGTTTAGCAAATCGATGATGATACTTGAGAAATTCAGTGGAAGGAGGCATCTTTTAAGCCATGTTTCTGTCTGAAGCACCTTCTGGCAGGCTGTAAATTTTTGCCATTCCCAATGTCTGACCCACCTGGTAGTCATACCAGTCGTTGTCTGGTAGTTGTGTGGTGGGATGTCAGTGGGGAGGCACAACTACTGTGCGTTTGTTCTGGATGACTTGAACAGTTTGCAGAGCTGGGTCCTGTTCTGGTATGCACTCTTTCTGCCAGCTAATTCTTTGGAAGTGGCTGCACACTGTCCATTAGTAAGGCTGGTGGACACATTCATGTAGCAGCCCCTCAGGCTGGTGCAACTGCCATACACTGTGAGGTTTGTCTTGTACTGCTAGTAATACCCAAGCCACCTTTAGGGAACTTCTACCTCAAGGAGTACTTGCAAGATTTTGAGGGAATACAGAGCTTTGAAAAGCAGATCTTAGGCAGTGACTAAGATGCCAAGACAATGGGTAATGTTGTGTTATGCAGAATATTTGCAAATACTTCTTTACAGTCACACTGATACCACTGGAAGAAAAGCCCTGTGAGTTAAAGATGCAGTCTGGGACCATAATATTTCCCATGAAGGGAAGGAATCACCCTTATTAGAAGTATTTGGTGGACTTTTCCCTATCAATACATTGCAATAGATAAAGACCTAGTGTTTGAAGGTCTTGAACCAAAAGATTTGACAATATAACAGTAATATTTTATCAGGTGCTAGTGTTTCACCATGGGTGCTAGGCCCTGTCCAGGTTGTTCAGTTGATATCTGAGAATCAGATAATCTTAGCACAAAAATCTGCTGAGAAAAGGGATCTATAGATAAAGTGCTGCACGTGGAAACTCAGACATGTACATCATATCTGGGTTAATCTCAGAAATCAAATGAAAAAAATCTCCAAATTATCTAGTATCTCCCTCCAGTTCCAGTTGTTTCTTAATTCTTCATTTATGGTAATGACAATGCAATTCTTTGTGGAGATGAAAGTTATTTTTTTAATGACTAAACTGATAAATATCTAACAGTATTTCAGGTAAATGGAAGCAAACAAATCCATTGACTTTGCCTTAGCAATTGGTAAATGCTGACCTATGCAAAGTGCTGAATGTTAAGAATTTTCTCCCTGACAGAGTCAAATGGAAGACAGGAAACCTGGAAAAAAAAACCTGAGCCCGTAGTACATATCAATGCTGTGCTGATGCATTTTATCCCTCAAAGACAATTCTATTATATGCAGCACAATATTAGTGTGTTCCATGTTTCACCTTCATATTTAATTCACAGCTAATTTCACTCTGGAGACCAAAAACCCTCATAAATTCTTCAAATGAATAGTGTGTGACACAGATAGTGCTCAGGGAAAATGCCAGCCATCTCCTGGAAGGTTTGCTTCCATGGTGTGTGTGTAGGATATGTGGTGTAGATTGTATGTAGGCATATTGGTGTGATTCAAGCTCCAGAGATTTGTTCCGAACCTTGGAGGAAGCATTGGTTTGAGAGCACTAGTTTGGGTTTGAGAAGATGTGGTATTTGATGACTCTGCTATATAATGCCTTTGGGAACTTGGAAAAATCCTTTAGTTAAAAAGCACTGGCAGTTCAGTGCCTGAATACCCTAAATCTGGCCCCAAATCTTTGTGTCTGTGTTCCTGACACAGCACTGACACAAGTGGTCAAGTTTTTTCTTCTGTATCTTATTGGGACTATGAGGTCTTTGGGGGTGGGATTCTTTCACTTTTACAGTCAGAAGATTGAGGGCAATGTGAATTAGGTTTATCAGTGCCTTAGAAGTTCATATTTGGCATCTTTTAGCATCTGTAGGCTCCCTAGATATGTTTAAAATCTGGTCTCTAATCCATAGCACTGCCATAATAGGATTGGCTTCTTAGAGAATATTTCTTCAATTTTTTTCTCCTCTCTCTGATATCCCAAAGTAGTAAATTTCTACCATTCCCCTGGATTGTTGAGGATTATTTCACAGGCTGATGAAGTCAGAAGGGATTGATACCAATCCTGCAACTTGTCTTGACATGTATGAGTACCCCGCCAAACTCTGTTACAGCCTATTGAATCAGTCTGTTTGCTGGCTATACCCAGAACATATAAAGTGCTAAGAAGGTCTCAGGAAAAAATAGGTGCAAAGTTTTTTGTTCTTCTCAGTCAAAATGAACAAGCCATCATTTTAACCTTGCTTTTTCTGTTCTTAAGCTGAGGCAGATGTATCTAGGTTGGCTGCACTTCAGCTTCCTCAGTAACGGATCTTTTTCTGGCATCAGAAAAAGATGCAAATTATTTTCATGTGGCGGGTGTTTCAACCAAATATCCTGGGATCAAACTAACATTTATCAAGTACCTTGAATCACAGCTTTATGTACTCAGTGGGCATTGCCCACGGGGAGGTAATGCATCAGCAAGCAGAGAAGCTTAGAACACAAAGAAGGAGAATAACAAATCACAAATAAACAAATTCAATTGTATTAAACATGCTGCCCAGGGATGCTTTCCTCTGGCAGGAAAATATGCAGATGCAGACTTACTATTGCGAGTTTAAAAAATAAACCAGCTGTAGGTAGATCATAGTTGTCTGGTAACATGCAAGCAGTCAGGACCCTGAGCTCCATTTCAAATACCTGCTTGTCATATCCTTGGTCCTGGAAGCAACCGTTATTGCTGTTCAGTTAAACTGAATGGGGTATGACAGAATCTTACCAAATACTGGCCTCTGAGGGGGTTGTTCTTGCTAAAATTTGTATAACATGTTATTATGAATGATGGTGTTTTAAATTAGTAAGGATACTAAAAGAAGTAAGAACAGACGGGACATTGTGAGATTTCCCAGCAGCTGATGTGTTTGGCCTATTACTATATAGATGAATTCATTTGAAAAGACACATGAGTTTCAAGGCATCTTAAATGCAGTGCCAAATAAATTAAATAAATGGGAATGAGCTTTGCAATGTGTTTTGGTTAGTCAAAATAGGAAAACTTTGAGATGTTCTCTTTTTAACTTATTAGTGTCCAGGAGGATGCTGAATTTAGATTCCCCATAACTATTTCTTTCACATAGCCTTCTAATCCCTATAAAGGGATTATAACTATAGCTATTCAAACTATAACTATTATAACTATAAAGTTTTGTGCTGGGATCAAGCTCAACAGCCAGTTAAAGACAAGGTGATATAGGGGGGTTTGTTATTTTTGCTACTCTCAGACTGGGTAGCCAGCTTGCTAAGTGGGGACTCCTGCCTTGCTTATTGCTATAGCTAGGAGGTCCACAGTGGCTGGGCAGGGAACTGCTGCAAGCATGAGGATATCCTGGGGGCTCCTGCGGTCTGTGGGAACTTAGTAGTTCCCTGTTCTGGACCCTAAACACACAGTTCCTGGCATCTCAGCCTGGCCGCTCCAAATTTCTGGCATGGGAAATAATGGATGAATGAATGTAATATCCCTGGCACTCACATAACATCAGGAGTTGGTAAAAGACATGGAGACCACACTGAAACAAGACTAACGCTTCCAACATAATAGTCATGTGTTCTGTTTCTGGAGGAAAAGTAGTCTCTTAGGGTCTCTTAGTGGCACTGCTCAGATGGGATAGGTTTGAGGCTGTTGACATATGACATGAGAGATCGCCTATGTTTTCTCCAGCCTGTTTTGTAGTTTTTTGTTGTTTTTATATTCATTTGTTTCCTCTTACTCCTGAGGTTGAAGCACTGGGACAGTTTTCACTCTGGGAGACTAGAAGGCACTGTTTCTTATACTTTGCACCTCAAAACTCCACACATTGAATTAAAGTTAATAGTAAAATTTTTTGCCTCTGTTTTCTGGCTCTACCATTCCCACTTTTTCAAAAGGCCTTCCCTACCAGTTAGACACCATCGTTTCTGTCAGTGGTAGCTCATAAAAAAGCCTGTATCAGAACGTCTCTCAATTGAGCATCCTTCAGCTCTTTATTTTCTTTTTCATTTCTCAACTCCTTTAATGCTGTCTTAATAGTAGTTTTCTCTGAAGACTTCTTTTCAGGGCTTCTTTTCAAGTAAATTGGTGTTGAAATGATCATAACATAGCTTCTCTCTCTCTTTTTTTTTTTTTAAATGCACAAAATTATCTCAATTGGCATTAAGTTCAGGGAGTCACAAGGCCAAATGTGCCTTCATAAATCTGAGATTACTTCACTGAAGTCTTTGAATTTACAGTCTCTTAACAGAGAGCACAGGTTGACCCCAGAGCCCACAATATTAGCTCTAATGGGAAATTTAAAATTTTCTAGTGCACTGAATTCAGTGACACGTTGGTAGGATTATCTGAGGATGGAAAGCAAATGTTTGCTGTACCATAGCATTCCCTTCTCCTCTGTATACATGTCTGGTCTGTTTGAATGGTGAATTACAATGACTGAGATTCAGGGCGATCATGTTAATAACCAGGGTTGAAGTCAAAACAGCATTTTTGCTGGAAGAATTTCTCTTTGCTCTTTCAAGTAGGGGTTTTGGCCAGGGTTTGGGTTTATTTTGTTCTTTGTTCTTTAAGTACTAGTCTTCCTAAGGGCTTGTCTGTGGCTGCAGCACTGTCCAGTGGCTTCTCACCATCACAGCTACTTCCCACAATGTTACTCCTGTGATTATTTGGGAGCAGCAGTAATTAACAGTGAGGCCCGAGGCCATTAATACAGGATGCACGGGGTGAGGGGTAGTGGTGGTAGTCCTTTAACTTGCACAATGGTACTCTGGGTGGCAGTACTCATCTTGTGCTCATCTTTTTTCCTTACGTTTTTGCTTTCAGATTGCAATTTATTAACATGCAAATGACTGTCTTTATGTGCCTTGGTCATGCAGGTTTCCAGGTAAAAGTGCTTTCTTTTTACTTGTTAACTTCTTGACAAATGGAATGCTGCATCTTCAGTTCCCCATCTCTTATTTGTTTGTTTACAATCAATCACATCCTTGTTGTACCTTGTCTCAGGGCTGTGTGTTTGTTTGCACTCTTCTATCAATGATAATCAAGGATCTGATCAAATCCACATCTCTTTGTCTTGACTTTGTGGAGCTTGCTGATTAATGCGGGAGGGATAATAGAGATAATGCAGTAGAAAGGCTGTTCATTTAGTGAGGTCTGTATACACAACATGACATGTTAAACTCGACCCCAAACATGTTTTCCTTCTGTGTCCTGCTGTCTCCTGCTTTTCTATCCATGCCTTTCCCAACTTTGTTTCCAGAGCCCTGCTCAGAGTAATGTTGTCCTTCTGGGCAGGACTGAGGAAGTCAAGACTGCAGTCCTGTCTCTGCCTGTGTCCTGATGAATCCCTTCTTCCTGCTGTGTTGGCTGGAGTGCTGCAATGTTAGTCCCGCCTGCCAGGAGGTCTGTTATTGTTGTATGTGATAAGAGCGGGTAACTTGGGCCAGTGCAGCTGATCCAGGTGCCCATGTTCTGCTGTGTCAGCAATCTGTTCCTCTTCTGACCAGGCTGTGGGCTACCCGAAACCCTTGGACAGGCACTGTTTCTATACATAGCTAGTCTGTAACTGCAATGCCAGATTTCAAAGGAACCAGGTAAGCCAGGAATACCACGAGCAGACCTGCCAAAAATAGCTGATAGATAGGACATTTTGCTACCTGGCATATACTGGAGAAGTATCCAAGCTACTATAAACCATTGCAGGACCTGTATGGGGAGCAAAGGCAGGCTAGGGTCAAGCCTTGTTTTCCTCAATGTCCTGAACAGAATTTGGCCACAACCAAATAAAGTATAAAACTTGGCTACTACAAAGCAACCTCACACATGCTTTGACCTGCATGGTAGGGAAAATGTGTCCTGCATTATATAAACATCAATCCAGCTCCCATAGCAACAACATCCATGTCACCAATTCAGTGATAACCATGTTGCAGTAATCTGCAAACATTTAAATTATACACGATTGGCTTGTCAGTTCTGTCACATATGTTTATATGCAAACAGATCTTATGACTAGCGCTTCCAAAAGTCACTAGGAATCTTCCAGTAGAACACTCAGCAGGTTTTGTTGGTTGGGTCTGACCTGAATGTTAATCATGTTTTTCCTTAGATGAGCATTAAATCTCTTCTGCTTCTGGAGACCAACATCAAAATTCAAATATTTAATTTGCTCGTTGACATTTATTAAAATAGCTTCGTGCTCGAATATCAAGTTAAAGCAGTGGCAGCTAATTTTGTTAGTTTAGATGACGTTGGAAGTAAATTTAAATCTGATTGAGAAGCATTTAATACTCACTAAGAAAAGGAGGGAATGAAAGGTCAATGGTATAAGATGTTGATATCTTCAAACACAGAAGAGTTTAAGTAAGATTTGGCTCTTTTAAAGTAACTGAATGAATCCTCAAAACCAGTTGCAATAGGGATATTTCAAAAGGTTAGGAGAGAGGTCTTCTAATGCTTCCCCAAATAGGACTCAGTGTCCTAACAAGGTAGAGACCTCCTCTTGCCTAGAGATGAAGTAAGGGATATTTGAAGCCTCTCAGACCATTTATGTTTAAGTGTTACTCTTCAGTCTGAAAATTCTTGTGTTGTGAGGTTAAATGTGGATTCAATAAAGATGAATGTGTCCTGTGAGCATTTCACTTTACCAGAGGAGAAAGTTGTTAATTCAAACATTGCCATTTAAGTGGGAAAATATATACATATACATGCACATATATTGTAGAAAGGCCTCATTTTGTATTATATTAAGTACATAAGGATGTTTAACTTCCAAATAATATGAGGAAAGTAATTTACATGTATAGATGTGAAGGAAAGGCCGAGTTTTTCAGGTAAGTTGAGAATATGAGGATGGACAAGAATACTTGTTGATCTCTTCAAATCACCTCTTCAAATAACTGGCTGGTCTCCTATTAACAACTGGCTTGTTGGGTATAATTCCAGTTTTACACCACTTGCTTACATGATTACTTGTACTGTTGGCCTGGAACAATGAATTGTGAATTTATTGTTAAATTCCTTTTCATTGTGAAACCATGTGGCTGTAACTGAGAGAAATGTGTTTAATCCCCTAGGGGTAGGGATCAACTAGAGGCATGTAAGTACAAAAGATTATATTTTCTCTTTTTAAGAAAAGCTTCTGTATCTATATAGATCAGTAGATTGGTACATATTTATTCAGTAAACAATGAATGGCCAATCCTTTTTTGCAAACAGTGTGAGGTTTGTTTTGAGGGTTTCTGTTTTGGGTCTGTTTAATCATGTTTCTCTAGTAAGACTTCTTTTGGACCCTTGTGAGGGGCTTTTGCTGTTTCCTTAATCTTGGCTGTCATGCAGAGCTAACAATGACCTGCTGAAGAGGACATTAATGTTAAATGAAACTTCCCTATCTTAAAATACAGCTGTCAGGCAATGTGCACAGGGGTCCAGTGACCAACCCCAGTTTGAGTAAAGCTGGTTGTTTACCTAGGAGATACTGGTCTGTATTATCAGTGGAGTGTCCTACAGAAAAGCCTGAAAATTCATAAAACTTCTCAGGCTGAGAGTCAGTTTGAATGAACCCCAGCTGTGATTTCCCACTGGAAAGTTCTTCCTGGATGCTCTATTTCTGGAATGCATGAGAGGTAGCATCTGATCATATTGAAGAATGCAGATGAGGACATTGCTGGTGACACTTAGTTTGTCAAATACTTACCCTAGGAAAAAGTGACCATCCTGCTTTGCAAGCAAGGAAAACACAGACACCAATCCCAGAGCGTTACATGAATGACATTTGGGTTTTTTTGGCAGATGTGGCTTTTCTCTGAGAACTTGGAATTCTGTGTACAAAGTTTGGGGTCAGAAAGAAATTTAGTTGATAATGGTGTTTTGATAAAGATACCTTGAAGGTGTTTAAGCAACTTTATAGATCAATATGGCTTTCCAGAAAGTAACTTTGTTCATATATTTGTTTTGCAATTATATGGCAAAGTACAGCAATACTTTTTTTTGGCTGTCTCTTACTCTCAGTTTAGTTGAAGGAACACAGAACAATTTATTAAGGCATCTAGGTTCTCATCTTTTTAACTTACATTGAAAGGAAATGGCAGGGTATTCATGATCTCAGTAATTCAAGAAGAGGAATTTGGACCAATACCTAGTTGCTCTCCAAGCACCGTTTCCCACTGCTCAGCTTCTCTGAGGAGTGATGCTTGCTGCTAGTTTACAGAATACCTTTAGCAGCAGATGAGCAACTTCCCATACGCTATTTGAGGAACGTGGCTTTCTGCAATCTGGAAAGACCATATGTAGCAGAAATCTGAGTCTCTGTACTCTTGTAGTCTTTAAACTGAGTTCAAGTAGTATCAGTCTTTGTGGGACTCTTGTGCTGAGAAGGCTGCTTTTCAAAGCCACCAGAAGACAACTCAAAGTAACTGCCTGGTCACAGCAATACACTCTCTGAGATGAGATCTAGAGCTGTTTAGGAGAATCCCCTCCCAAAGCCGCACATCATTCAGTTTTATAAAAACCAAAACTTTCCAACAACTGTCACTCTCCTGTCCAGACTCATTTCTTGACAATCTGACTGAAATATCCAGCCTTAGTAGTTCCAAGGAAGCCAATCACAGGAGCTTCCAGAGTACTTGGGTTCCCTATGTCAGGTGGAACGTAGGGTGGGCTTCTGGGATTTGCTAGGGCTACCACTAGCCTGATGCGTAATCAAACTTCTTGGATCTGTAGTCCTGGCAGTGTGGGGACTTGAGACTGAATGGCTTGTGCAGAAGGAGGCAAACATCATCCCCGAAATCAGGATTTCTAGGCTTCCCATGTTCTGTGCTAGGTGGCAAAATGTGTGTGCAAGCATGTGTATGCAATTGTATGGACTGTGGCTTTTCTTTACATACAATCACAGAATCACTGAGCTTGTAAAGGACCATCATCAAGTCCAACCGTTAAACCAACACCACCATACACCCTAAACCATGTCCTGAAGCGCCACATCCACATGTTTTTTGAATACTTTTGGAGATGGTGACTCCACCACCTCCCTGGGCGCCTGTTCCAATGCTTGACCACTCTCTAGGTGAAGACATTTTTCCTAATACCTAATCTAAACCTCCCCTGGCGCAACTTGAGGCCATTTCCTCTCATCCTGTCACTAGTTAGCTGGGAGAAGAGACCAATACCCACGTCACCACAACCCCCTTTCAGGTAGTTGTAGAGAGCGATGAGGTCTCCCCTCAGCCTCCTCTTCTCCAGACTAAACAAACACAGTTCCCTCAGCCACTCCTCATAAGACTTGTGCTCCAGACCCCTCACCAGCTTCATTGCCCTTCTCTGGACAGACTCAAACACCTCAACGTCCTTCTTGTAGTGAGGGGCCCAAAACTGAACACAGGATTCGAGGTGTGGCCTGACCAGTGCTGAGTACAGGGGCACGATCACTTCCCTACTCCTGCTGGCCACACTATTTCTGATACAGACCAGGATGCTGTTGGCCTTCTTGGCCACCTGGGCACACTACCGGCTCATATTCAGCTGGCCGTCAACCAGCAACCCCAGGTCTTTTTCCACCAGGCAGCTCTCCAAGCCACTCTTCCACAAGCATAGTCTTGCATGGGGTTGTTGTGACCCAAGTGC
>NW_010551771.1:0-11503 GCF_000687285.1 Phaethon lepturus
TATTATTATACACATAATCGACCTACTTATGTGCCGATTTCCTACTAGCTTTATAAGATTACAAATGAATTTGGTTATTAAAAGCTTGAGATGCAGCTTGCTTAATTCCCTCCAAGCTCCTACAAACCAGTACACTGCACAACCAAATCCGTTTATTAACAAACCCAAAATGCAACCAAAATTTCCACAAGTATCCCAATGTTTGGGTTGTTTTCAAATATATATTTAAGGTGCAAAATGGTGAAATACTTGATTTGATATTCTACATCCATATCCATTGTAGAGGAATTGGGATTTCAGAAATACACCCACCTTTTCTTCCTCCTGCTACTGCTCCAAGTAGATTGTGAGCAAACGCAGCTTGTTGCACAGGGTACAGCCAACAAGGAACACTGCCTGAGACTGCAGTTCAAGCACCCCATGATGTCTTCAGTGGCCAAGTTAGCAAAATTAATTTGAAACAGGTTACAGAGACTTAGCACAGCAGGACTGAGTCTTAAGCCTAGGTAGCATTTTGCAAACATAAAAGTACAGGTTTTAAAAAACACAAAAAAGGGCCACGAATCTCAAGGAAAGTTCTTCCCCCATGCCTGCTTACTCAAGCTCCCTGGGCTAACCTGGGAAGCTGCTATAAAATGAAGAACTAATTCTGAACTGATTCACACTTTAAATGAGAACATAAATATGTAAACAAGGAACTTATATTTGATTAGATGGTAATGAAATGGGATGGAGAAGCAAGAGCCAAGGAAAATCGCTGTTTTCACCACTGCCATCAACAGCAACATTATGGGTTATACCTTGAAAACTCCTCAAATTTACATGCTTTTTTTTCTTCAAATTAATAGAAAAGAGATGCAGCTTAAAATGAAGAAAATGAAGCTAAAAATGCAGCTGCAGCTTCATTGCCACTGCTGCTGCTGACTGTTGACAGCCTCATTCTTTAGTAAATCCTTGGAGTAGGGCCCAGCCACCCTCTAATCCAGCCAAGGCTGGCTTGAGCTCTCAAGCTCTGCTCGTTGCTCCCCATCGCATACCCTGCTGCAGTCTCCTATAAGCCTATTCTTTATTCCCTCTTCCTCTGGTTTAGTAATTTCCAATTTAAATTTTATACTCTAAAGTAATGCAGAGGCTTCAGCAGAACAGCCTGTGGTGTGGAGCCTCACTGAATTGACAATTGCTTTCCTCTCCCATTGTGGCGGAGGACCTTCAGGCGCTTAGCAAAGAGCTAATGATGGACAGGTCTCTGCTTCCCTGGCTCTACCATTCCCTTTGAGGTAATGCCTATCAACAGCTATTCCTGCTGCTTCTCCTGTGCTGATCCTTTCTCCTGTATTCATACCAGGTGTCAGCTAGGACTCAACAGCCAGGGGCACACTGGACTCCTGTTTCTATTTTGGCGAGCCGTGATATGCAGAAAGTGGCATACAGCACGTGGAATAAAATGGGTTTAAATTCTGAATGTAGCTGTACAAATCAAGGTGAGATACTGTATGGATAATTTCTGGTCTTCATGACATGCACTTAATCCACTTCACCTTGTCTGCTAGCTCTGGCACACAGCAAGGTGCATAGCAAGCTAAAAATCTCATACTAGAGGCCCAAAGAAACTGCTTGGGGTTGCACTGCTATTTTTTTCACCACTTTCTTGCCTCCCCCAACCTATATCCTCAGTTCCCTATCAGCTTTGAGCTTGTTACATCAAGTACTTACTATACCCTCCTCCAGTTTAATGACAGGACACCACAGAATGTCAAAATCCTGTATTAGGCTTTATTCTTTTATATAAACATTAACATTTCTCAAACAGATTAGTTAAAAATACAGATTTAAACAAGAATTTTTGCAATTGCAATGAGTTATAAAAAACAAGATTATTTTACAGATTGTTACAAGTGCTTTACAAAGGTGCAGAGTGAAGGCCAGTGGCAGGGGACCAACCTCAAGTGCAAAATGGACACGATACCCTCACCACGGGCATAGCGCTCAGATACACAGCCAAAAAAAAAAACAAAACAAACAAACAAACAAACAGAGCCATGTGAACCTAGGCTCTTGGGATGCTCACCGGGCAAGCAAACATAGACCCCTATGACAGAGAAGGCTCATGAGACCAAGCTACCGGGATACTTAAGGTTACATCTCTGAGATCAGCCATAGATGTTGTTTCTTGGAAAATAAGGAACATGTTTTACAACAGTGTATTTCCCTTCTGTCAGACAAAATATTGCTGTAAATGCTAAAATACTTATGGATGTGGATACTTAAGAACTTGGGGCATACATCCAGTACGGATCTCACAGTGCCCAAAGTGAAGAAAGGATACAAGACCCAAGTGTCCTTCTAAAGCAGTTGGCACTCCTCATACAGGAGGGACCTCCATATCCCAGGACCATCACTAAAACCTTGAGCAAGTACCTTGGAAAGACTTTGGCAAACAAAGAAGATGCAAGTGGATCTGGTTACACCCAATATTCTTACAGCCCATGATCTGAGTTTTGCAGCCCATAGCTTACGCAATGCCCACATATTTCACTAAATGCAGTATGTCCTCTCTCCTTGGCCGATACATCTTCACACCCACCTTGGAACACATGCCACATGCTCCAAATTCTTGGAAGTTTTTGAGATCCTTCCACCACACCTACCTAGCCTAGGTACCAGTCCTTCCCACCTATCTTTCTTCTATTCTACCCCTAAAGTTACAATCTATGCCCTGATTTGTTTTGAACTAAAGTTTTCCAGCTGTTAGCAAATCAAAGGTAAAGCAAACCAGCTGAGAACCACCATGAGATAAAACTGTGACGTATTATATTTTTAAAAATCCACTAATTTATGCCTGACATCCTTCTGATGTACAAATGTTCCCTATCCAGAGGGCCTCCCTGTTAGACAAAGGGCACTACACATTAGAGGAATCCCTTCTCCAAAGGAGGGCCAGAATGAAAGGGCAGCTCTAGAGATGAAGTCTCATAATAAAGAAATAACAGCTACTTCTCTTGGAATCGTTGTAAAGGGCAGCACACACAAGAGATTTTATTTATAGGAAACCCAGTGAAACCCCTAGAACATCCACATTGACTTCCCTGAGCTCCTCAGATCCAGGTACACTGGGGACCCTGCAGAAGCCTGTTGAGCTGGGTTACTCTCAATAGAGAGGGTTTGGCAAGTTCCTGCAAATTCATTTTCATAATCAACAAGAGAGGAGAGGATCAATGGGCAAACCCTCAGGACACGCTTAGAGAAGAGAAAGACTCTGAAGAAAGCGGTGTATGTGTGTGTGGGGAAGGTCTTAATTTCTATCATTTTCAGATGTTTCACGTTACTCCTTTGGGGTAAGGGCACTACATTGAAACAAACCCCTCCATCTGATCTACCCCAGCTGCCTCCTGCATAGTCTCATACCAACACTGAAACCCCAGGCTCATCACTCCCTGCACTGCCTAGCTCAGAGTTCAGTGCTTTGGAGAAGGGAGGCTGGCTTCTCGTTAGCAAAGGCTGGGACATGGCATTATGTCAGCACATCACGCCCTGGGAGCATGCGGTCATTCATGCACATCCCAGATTTCTGAAAGCAGGGGAGGGAGTTTCTTGTCCTGCAGCCGAAGGGCAAACACCTGTTCAGAGTGGACACTACTTAGTGTCCGAAGACTGACCAGCTTCATTAACATCCGTGGAAACATCAGGCGGTCCTGCAGAGTCAGACAAATGAACAGCTGTTAGTAAAATCACACTAAAATTTTGTTAAAAAAAAAAAAACAACAAAACAAAAACCACACACCCGATGACACATTGTAACCACCATCCTGACTTCCTCTAAACCCAGCATTCTCCAGCAGCTGGCAGTGTGGAGGAACACAAATATTACACCATGACCCAAAACTCCAGACTTTCCATGCTGGCTAAACTATGAAACATGATAAAGGACAGCAGGCTGTGACAGATCACAAAACCTGCATTTACAGCTGCTACCAAACAGCCACAGAAGAGAAGAGCATGACAGTACAGGCAGCAAGAAATCTGTTACAGACAGTACTGCAGGAACTGTGCCTGCATAAACACAAAATCAGTTCGCATCATCACTGGGTTCTAGTCAGGCACTTACATTTGGTCTGTTGATGCAAATGTAAGAATGAAGGGCTTCCACATAAGTGTGCTGCAGCCTCTCCACCAGGGACTGGTCCTGCACATTCGGTCGGTCTGCCAAAAAGCAGGTTACAAGTAAGCAGATTGCCACAGGCAGCTTCACTGAACTTGACATCCCTGCCTAACCTCAGTCCCGCAGTATAGTCTCTCCCCAAAACCTCATCTAGCATTCACCCAGCACAGCTGGGAGAGCCATCCATGCCCACAGCGTCTGTGTCAGTTTTCTGCAACTGTTCTTTCTCAGTCACATTTACTACACATGGGGAGTCCAATCTGACTTCCGTAGAGGTGGAAGGTGAGACACACTAAAGAGCACTATATAAGTGTGTTTGGTCTCACACTCCTGTCCCAGTGAAGATGAGAATCTGCCCCTTCAGGAGGGAACAGGAAAGCCTCCCCAGCAGCTGAGCCAGTTAGAAAACAGGAACAAAGGAAAAAAAAAATTAATCTCTCATGTCACCAGACACAACACAGAAGCAAAGAGTAGAGACAGCTTCTTTGCAAAGCCCTGTCCTGGCAGAGCAATACTGGTTTCACATCCATGACGTGACCACTAGATGTCACTCATGCTGTGCAACTGGCATCACACCGGTAGACATGCCAAGTACACTAAGGGGACATTAAAATAGCAATGTCTAAATAAGGAATATAACTATTGGCTGATTTTTCTATACACTTTTTCAGCAGTGAGGAATCTGATTTCCTCTGGAGGTGGCACTAGAAAATCCAGACTATAACATATACCCCAAGCAGAAGTAGTAACACACTCACTTTATCACTAACCCTATACACTATTACTCCTCTTCAGCTTGTGACCTTCCTTAACTCTACTTTCTTTGCCCTCTGACTCAGTGCTGCAGCTCTTCAGATCACTCTGGCTTTTTACCTGCAGAGAAAATGTTGATGGCGATTAAAAGTGCATATTCAGCATCGTTGAGCTGTAGCTCATTCATTCCCTTTGAGAACTCAAAGATGGGGTTAATGAACTCAAACTGCAGACCTGCAACAAATAGAAGAGAATAAGGTGAGGCAACAATAATTGTCTCCCCTCCCTCTCCACCCCCCCTCACAATATTAGTTGTCAGAGACCCACTGCAGTACGCAAGGGAGTCGGGAGGACAGGCAGGGAAAAAGCCTTATATTATGTTCCAAGTGTGGCTGAAACTTCTCTTTACATCCCTCCCCTACTGGTGAGCACCAACAACAGTGGCTGAGGAGTCAGGCTCTAAATGTAAAATTACGCTATTTCTGGGATTTCTTAAGAGCCTTAAATGCCCCACAGCACATTACTAGGCAACAGCTAAAGGAACAGAGCATCAACTATCAGGTGAGTCCATCCAAAAGTCAGAAGCCCACAAGTACATCATCTACACTTTCCACTCTCACACCATCACCTCCTTCAAACCTAGCAGCCCTCTTGCTTTCAAAGGAAGCTTTAATCCCATGCTCCAGATTCATCTGAAGTCCATCTGAGCTGAAAATATAGGTTCAGACTTCTTGGAACTATATGCCATTTCCTTCAGCTCAAAAAGCTGGGGGAGCTGATGCAGAGCCTGACTTAGGCTTCCAGTCACCACCTTCGATAAATGCAGTCAGGCAGAAATGCATTGATATTTATTGTCATAACATACAGAGGCCACTGTTAAATCAGGTCTCTGGGCTATGTGCCATACAAACATGCTGAAAGCTTTAGGCCTTTCCCCCAAAACAGCATTCAAGTCTCTAATTTCCTGCAGTACAACTGCATCAGAGGAAGATGAACAAGATGGAGGGAATCTTTCTGGCTGCCTGCTTTTTGCCTTCCTAATAATCTGAAGAAAAGGCTACCAGGAAGAACATCAAAGAGGAAAGCTGTATATAAAAGCTGTATCTCAAGTACAAATGGTTAAATAGCTACCCAAAGAATCAGAAAATCCCATGAAGGACAGCCAAAGTCTCGTTTTCAGAAATTGTTAAGCTACACACTTGCTGGTACTTCATCTGAAGTTACAGATACTCATTGCTCCTGGAAAAATAGACTTCAGAAATGATATCACCACAGACCATCGCATACTGAGCTGATGACATGTCTAAAGCACTCTGTGGGGATCTTCAGTGCACACTACATTTCAGCTGATATGAAGTTGATAATCACACTAACGTCATCACTCAAAGCATGCACCTAGATTAGCAAGTGATATACTTGCAAAGGAGAGAAGACTGGAGTTTGATTTGTTGTGATCTGATACATGACCACATGTCCACGTCAGATCTCTACCAGCAAGTAAATTCACACCAGCTGCTAGGCCTGCGTGCACTCTTACAGCAAGATTTTCATGCTGTAAGGGTCAGAATTTTCCAAAGCAAGTTCACATCTAAAAAAAGACATGAACTGAGCTAGTAAGCTAGTATCACATGTTAAAAGTAAAAAAAAAAAAAAAAAAAAATAGTTTGTGGGGCTATTGGTCTGGTCCTGTTCTAAACCTCTCATCTGACTTCAGCTTTAAGGCCCCACATATTATTTCCAACAGACCACATTAAAGAGGAAAAGATGAAAGAACACAAGACACAGGGAAGGAAGAAACACCTGTCTAATGCACCACCTGCTTTGGCGAAGTCATCCCGATTATAGCTCAAGTCCTTAAGAAAGGTGATGCTCTCAATCTCTGGATTGTAGCGCCGAGATGTCTCCAACAACATCACCTGAAACCAGAAATAGATATATACTTGATTTGAAAACAGGAAAGAATGTTACAACATCGATAATTCAGAGTGTTAGAGGATCTCTGAAATAAAACAAAAAACCAGAAACCCTCCAAGCACTTTCAGAGTGCCTAAAAATTCCAAGGTAAATTCTGCTGCATCCTTTGCGCTGTCTGCTTCTGGGAATGGGGAAATACCTGGTTACCACTACCAAGGCTCTTGCCTTGTTCTCCTTCATGGCCTTTTGCCAGTATAGTCTGGTACTGCAGTAATGGTCCCACAGCTGAGGTCCGTCAGCCTTCCATCCCAAAAAAAGGAACGGAACTAGTTCTCCAGGTGGGTACTCCAAATTCTTTCATCTCTGGTACTATGTATTGTGGTGGAATCGAACTCTCACCTCTATGGTAGATGTCTTCAGTAAAGCAATCTGATCTTCCCTAGTGAGCTCCAGGAAGCCAGGTAGTTGCTTGGCAAAGTCCACAATCTCTTGCACAGAGATAATAGCAAGTTCTGTAAAGTGAGCAAAACGCTGCTGCCTTGCTTCACGGTTATTAGGGTCAGGAACTTGGGGCCACGGCTGTGGGAATGGGAAGAGACAGCATATATATGTGAAAGATGGAGCCAGGGCAGAAAGATGAGAAGATGAAGTGAACAGAGAAAGTGAGACACATTGGAACATCATCCTTTGCTATTCTTCGCAGAACTTTAGCCCACAGATGCAATGCCTAAAGGATCTCTCTTCTCCCAAATAATTTACCCACAACCCCGACTCCCCAAACTTCACTTTTTCTTATTTTGCATACATTGGTAGAGTTTTTACCGTCACTTTGAGCCTGTCTGTGAACGAGCGCTGGTTGCACTGCTGCTGAGCGGCCACAAGCTTTTTTATCATGCTCAACTGTTCAGGCGTCAGTTTTTGGGAAGGGCTTGGCGGATTCGGAGGGTTTGGACGCACCACAACTGTCCGAGCCTGATCGTCTTCCTGCTTCTTCAGTTTCTTCAGTCGGATCTGTTCTTCAGACAGAACATCTAAAGCAGGAATAGCCAGAGATCAATCATGACATAGGAGCACACTGGAAAGTGCACTTTCTAAACACAGAGTAACATGCTGTGAATAGAGAGGCAGAGATCACAGCCACCTGTATCTGGTATAGCAGAGTGTACACACCACAGACAGTGATACCTATAATTTGTTTCTCCCTCTTTTCCCCACTTTAAGCTGTTCCATTGCCTTTCTTTTAATCATACTGTCATGCAAGGTGTTCACAAAGGACTGAAGCTGCCTTCACGCTGCCCTGCAGATCTCAGGAAGACAACAGTTACTTTCCCCATTGAGCAATTCCCCAAAATGTCACAACAGATTCCAGGTGCTCTCTTCACATGTCATGGTGTGTCCATTGTATTTTATATTATCCTGTTCTAGTGTCTTCTTCTGATATAGCCATATTAACAACTTGAGTCATTTCATCTTCCTCTTGAGAGGTCAGAGTCACTACTGGATGGAGTCTGAGAGTGAAAGGACAATCTTCTGCACAGCCCATCTGGAGCAGACTGTAGAGTAGTTACATACCACAAGATGAATAATGAAAGAATAGCTTTGCATAAAAGGTACTGAGGACTGCAAGTCCTTCAGGAGTAGGGCTAGAAGTCTTCTTCAGTCATAAAGTCAAAGGATATGCCCTTTAGATGTAACGTTGTAAGGAATAAAACAATTCAGAGGCACATGTTGTGAAAAACTTACTGGACCAACTACTCATTAGCTAATTTAAATACAAAAGCCTGTTAATGGCCTGTAACTAAGTTAACTGAAGAATTCACTGATTTGAATATAGAAGAGGTTTGTTGTTTCTTTAAGTCAAAGATGCAAAAACTATCTGCAAGCTGCATCCAAAAAAAGAGGAAACTACCAGACATACCTCGATTCAAGGATTATCTTCAAGAGAATCATGCCTAAATAAGTGATGAACAAACAAAAAGCGGAAGAGGGACCAATTGGAAAATAAACTGTATCTTCAGGAACAAAGGAAAAAAATAAAGCTTGACTTTGCAAACAAGATTTTAAAAGTGCTGAAAGATTCTTTGGACATTTTTTTATGCACAGTTAACAAGGAAACACGGCTGCTACACAGGAAGGCAGGCCCCAAAACTGAACAAGTACATACCTGTACTTCTCAAAAGAATCATGTTAAACATGAAGACAAGAAATGGAGAACTACTGTGAGAGAGCATTCCAAAATGGCCCGTCCATGGGATTGGGGGGAAAGACGAAGAATACGGCACATTTAAGCTGAGAATAACCTTCATCCCTGACTTCCAACTGGGAGGATGCGCACACAGGTACACACACACCCAAAAATTACAATTCCAACAGCAAAGACATTCAATACAATTACCAAATTAAGGGGGATCTGTAAGATTACAGAATGCTAGCCACAGTGTTAGTTTAAGAAGGGAAGTAATTGATCCAAGCAATCCTCATCTTGGGACTCAGATACACAAAGAATTTACAGCCGAGTAACAAGTTACCAGTTATTACTGAATCCTGAAAACTTCCTATGTGCAAGCTTCTACACCATGCTGAATTCAAAGCAATCAAAGTTACGCAGTATTTAGCCTCATGATTCATGCTGGTTTAAGAGCAATAAACTGGCCATGAATAACTTCAGTCTGGGAATTAGAAGAATGTTTCCAATAATTAGTAGAGGGAAGTTCTGGAATGATCTTCCAAGTGAAACAGCTGGAAGAAAAAGCCCTCAGTTTCTGTCAAGATTAACAAAGCGAATTTGCAGTGGGGATTACAGTGTCGACAAGAATTGCCAAGCACTTGGTAATAACAACCCAAGGATTCCTTTTGGCCTAATTTTCCTGAGCTGTCTTCAACATAAGACAATCAGTAAATGCAGAAACACATTAAGGCTCCCTAGTATCTACCTGCAACAGCAAGCTGGACAGGTAGCCTTGCTACATAGCTTTTCAAATACATCTGTTCTGTAGCTCTCAGGAGCAGGGGGAAATTGGGCAGAGACAGCATACGTAATGCTGATACAAACCAGTGTAACAAAGATACCGATTACCTATGTTAGGTGTGCCGTATTTCATGTTGAAAAAAATGAACAGCATGTTTCCTTGGTGCAGCTCAGTGGGACTTACTTTTTGCAGAAGTATTTTTACAAGATTTCCAAAACACGCTCTGTTCCTCACTGTTCTGGGTGCTGGATGTCAGAAAAGGAGACTTCACACAGATTTAATGTTACCCAAGCATCCATTCAGTCAGTCGTGGCCAGCAAAGGGATGAAACCTGGATGCCTTGTCAGAGGAGGACTATTCGTGATACAGGAGCAAGAATGTTGTTGAACAGTCAAAAACAGCAGCCTTATGGCTCATGTGAGAAAAATAGCAAAGTTCATTAAAGGGAGCAAAGAGATCGGGTATGCATAAACACAGCTGCAGTGCTGTGGTGCTGCCCTCAACCTCTGTCACAAGCTCACGAGGCAAAGGAAAGTGCCTCGTGACAGTGACCAACCTTGCAGTCCTGATGGCAAGACAGACAGAAGCCCAAGTTTACTGATACAAGTTGACAGCATACTGAAGAATGCGTAAATCTTAGTTGCGAGTCTTTTCTCGGATGTCATATTCCACAAGTTCTTACAAAATAACGTGTTCAAGGAACACGGCAGGGCTGGGGCTCTCAGCACAGTGGTGGTGTTCCACTAACAGCCTCACGTCTCCATGTGACCCCTGCTAAGCTCCCAGTGACTTCCCACGCACATTTCAACACACAGCCTGCATGGCTCACATGTGACCCCCAAGTGCTCACACCGCCCCCCTCCTTAACACCCATCGGCCCCCAGCCTGCCCCCACACGCCTCCTGTGCCAGCACCATCTCCTGCACTCACACTGCTCCCGCATGCCCGCCTCCTGGCACTTGCGTAGCCGGCACTCCTGACACTTGCGACGCATATACATGTCCATCTCACACTTGCCGCCGTTCTTGCAGACGTACTGTGCACCCTTGATGACACTGCGGCGGAAGAAGCCCTTGCAGCCTTCACAGCTCAGCACATTGTAATGGAAGCCGGAGGCCTTGTCCCCACACACGCTGCACACTTCATTTCCCAGCATCTTAGGGGCTGGGCCCTTCTTCCGCTTCAGGGGGGGATTTTCTATCGAAATGAACAGTACCAAGGAAAAGTGGAAAAAAAAGAAAAGAAAACCCACACACATGAGGGAAGCACGGTGTTTGTAGCTGACTGCCCCATTCCTGACAATAACCAATAACCTCACTCAAACCCGCCATCTCCCAAACACACAGATGAAAAGATCAAGTCTCCCATTTCACAGGCTCCCCTCCTGGACAAGCCTATCTTCAGCAACAAACCAACTATTGACATAATCCAAACAGTTTCACCTCAACTATATAAGCAGGTATAGTTTCATGCTTGTTGCCCTCCAAAATAGTGTGCAAGAGGTAAAACATGCTCAGGCCAGATGTTCTTCTGCACTTTCCATTAGCAGGGAGTGACAGTTAAGGTACCGATGTGAGAAAGATCTGCAAAAAAGTTGATCTGAAATCCAAGACTGTGCAGAAAGTAATTTTCTTCAGAATTCACCTCCAGTTCTCTTATTTTTATTCTCTGTCATACTCGCACACAAGGATAAGGAAAAATGGTTCAG
>NW_010551771.1:11525-28387 GCF_000687285.1 Phaethon lepturus
CAGCAGTCAGTCACAGAAAACCAGTGCTGAAACTGTGACCGTACAAAAAGCAGACTGAGTAGGCAATCCCTGTAACTGGAACACTTGGAGAAACTGTCAAGTCAGCAACTTCGTGGAGTTAGGGGCAATAAGCAGGCAAGCAGTGTACTGCACAAGTTCTGTGAATCTCTGGAACCCTGAATCCATTATTTTTTCTTCAATAAAAGTGCTCCCCACTCCTAAAACTGAAGCATTCTCATATTGCCAGTTCATTTAGTAAACCTTGTTATTCCATCTGAAACACAAGGCCTTCACTACTGCCTCACATTTCAGATGAACTTGTGCAGCAGCTCCAAGTTCTTCCTCTGTCATTCTGATGGATCTTAACCTTGTCATTGACTGCACAAATTCTGTGAACCTCTGGAAATAATGGAATAAATCCATTATTTTTTCTTCAATAAAAGTGCTCCCCACTCCTAAAACTGAAGCATTCTCATATTGCCAGTTCATTTAGTAAACCTTGTTATTCCATCTGAAACACAAGGCCTTCACTACTGCCTCACATTTCAGATGAACTTGTGCAGCAGCTCCAAGTTCTTCCTCTGTCATTCTGATGGATCTTAACCTTGTCATTGGCTGTGTGTTCTGAGAACATCTTTGGTCTACTCCAGCGCACCTCACCTTAAACATTCCGTCCAAATGCTTGCCAACATTATTTGTGTATTCCCTCCCTATTAGCCATCTCTCTTTTCATTCCATTTAATTCTAGCTATGTTGACATCTGACATATCCTTCTGCACAGCTCATAATGCAAGTATTTTTCTGTATGTCAGATACTACAGATTCTTCTATGGCAGCTGTTCATAACGATTACCAACAGCATGTCTTGATAAGTCTCCAGATTGTTTAGATATGTCTGGAAAGCCTTTACACTGGGGTTAATTCATAGGGATTGGTTTGTAGGACAAGGCTGCTGCATTTCCTGACCAGTGTCAGGGTTACAATGGCACGTCTCATTTCTGTACATATGGTTCTAATACTTCTATTTTTACTCTCAGTTACTCTTACTATTCTGTCTGAGTTCCTGAAGTGGTAAACAGTTTTAGGTCAGTCTCAGAAATTATTATTAGTGTTCTCCACTACATATTGGTTTTCACAGTCTTAAGTATCTTGGTGTTGATTTTCAATCCCATTGACTTTACAGAGGTCTGGAGGTCACGCATTTTGGCCTGCGCTTCTCATTGCACATTAAACAGTGGGGAAATACCATTTGAAAGGTTAAGTCTCTGATATTCCCCTCTCTTGTTCTAGCATATTTCTCTCCACACAATCTATTACCAAGAGGAAGTTATGCAATGCCTACAGTTATTTCAAATTACTTAGTCTGCCATTGCATATATATTAACTGGTATAATAACTTTGCAGAAGCCTCAAATGATGTTCATAGGTTTCTGAGGGACAGCAGAGTAATCCAATGACTTCCACAAGATGGGTCTGTCCATCTTGTGGATTTCTTAGCTGTCTTTAGTAAGTTACATAAACATCTGATTATCATTCCTATGACTGTTTTATTGAGACAGACAAGCTTATTCTTTGAGCTATGCAAATTATTGTCCATCTCTGAACACTAACCATTTTAGTTATATAGTTGATTATTGTCATTTTCTGTAGTCAAAAATAACAGAGAAATAATTTGAGATGTATCGAGCGTGAATGCCATCTCTGCACCTTTAGCTTTCATTAGGGTCCTCCTTCTTTGGTTGATACCCTATTTAATAATTTTTTTTTCCACATTTTGCAGCTTTTTTTCTTGCATTTTTGTAAGGCATTTATCGATTGTTTTCTCTTCCTGTCCTCAAATCTGTTTTAAGGACTTTTACTGGCCAATATTGCTTCACCTTTCAACTACTCTCTTTGTTTCCACTCTACTGTTGAGTCCTTGTTCAACATTCAGATCACCTCTACTTTTTATATCAGGGATTGTGCATTGCCTCACCATATTGTTCAACATACACATTTATTTGCCATATTTTCATTATGTTGCTGATACTATGCTGGACACCTCACTCATGCTTTCTTTTTTTTTTTTCCTGTTACCTGTCCAGAGATGTTATACTATGTCTTCTTACAGTTTGAAATTGTAGGATTGTGTGTGTCAGCAGCAATTATAACTGCAAAATCTCAGTTCTATTTCCTGACACTCTTTTAACCTCAGTTCTTTGTGGCAGATTACTCTAAGTTTGATTCTGCTGCCTGTCGTCTTTTTTATGCCATGTAGTTTCAGAGTATCATGACAAAATATGCTTCATTATTGTGGATATATACATTCCGGAAAAAGAAATGTCTAGAGGAAACTTCTACTGTTTCTACTCACTTTTGATTATATGAATCTGCAAGTACCTATTATTTCTTTGCATCGCTAATTCTCGTTGGATTGTCACCTGTAGTAAAGCTTTACTGTTCAGCAGCTTTTTATAACAAAAAGAAAATTATTTTACTACCACAGACCTAGCCTCTAGAAGGTCAAATAAGCCAAATACTCAACACATCACCTGAATAAACCCTCTCATCTTCAACTATCAATAACAGATTTTACTCTTAGACATTCTCTCTGGGTGCCTCATGCACAGCAGAACTGACCCTAAAATTTTGCCAAGTATCAATTCTGCTTGCAGCTGAAGGAATGGATAGCATTTAGCGTGCATGGATTTAGTAAGAATTTTTCCATACCTGCATGCTCAGTGGGGTTCTCTGAGCCAGGGAAGAGCGAAAGCCCTTCCTCCTCCATCTCAAATACACTTGCCACCCTCTTCCCATGATCCTGTGTGCTGAGTTGAGTGGGACCCATGGAGGCCACACAGGAAGGGCTCGCTATAATCTCATCGCTGCAGCATTGTTACTGCCGAGCAAGGGGCTGCAGGCGTCTTCAAGGTCTTTAGTTTCTCTCTGCTACTGAAAGTCAGAAAGCAAGTACCTGTGGAGGAAAAAACAAACAAAAAAACAAACAAAACACACAGATGCAAAAGAGGCAAGAGTTCAACTACTGAGGCTATTAACTCCCAAAATCTATTACAGGCTGCATCACAAGCAAGCTCCAAGATTTTGTTTCCTTATTTATTAAAAGGGACAATTAACTTTGTTTTATTAATGTTTATTCTCTTGAAACACAGTATTTTAAACAAACTGTGGTAAAAGGTACACGATTAGCACACCCAGGTGCAAAACTGCCTTTTTATTGCCAAAATATTTATCAAAGCAGGACTACTCTTTATTACAGCTAACACCACCTGGGGACTTCAGCCCTGACTCCTCAAAATGTGTAAGAGGGAAATTCCTGACTTTACAACCTTTGTTAAAGCTTCCAGTAACAAATAGCTCATTGCTGCCAGGTGCCCTGGATTTTGTGGCATGTACTGCAGAGCACACAGAAAATTGTGAGAGACAAATCTGACACAATGATTTAGCAAAGACTACAAAACACTGAATTTCTCTATTAATATCCATAGCTAAAGGCTGGGCCAAAGATCAATGATGTATCGAAGATGAGGATGACAAATCCTCCCCTCACCTACAGCAAGAAATTGAAAGCCAGCATCATGCCTACAGGAAATGACCATTATGCCATCCTCGGGAAATACATTCACCACCAACCTTCTGAGGATACCCTTTTCTGTAACTTGGAAACCATACTGAAAAGCATCTTTATTATACAGCATCAACTCCACTACAGAGCCTGAACCTGGAAAGTGAATCCAAACACTTTTTCCAAAAGGCCCCACCTGCACATAAAAAGGCCTTACTGGTTTGATTGCACAGACTTAGTGAAACTGATGCAAACTGCTAATGTAAACACCCCTAATCTGATTGAACATGCATTTGATCAGGTGATCTTAACTCAGTGATTTACCAATGCAAGCTAAAGGGATTAACTGATTTAAAAAGCAACTACGTTAAAGGCCTGTACCAGTTTAACTTGAGTGACTGAGTTCAGGACTGGAAGCCTGCCACCCTCTGAAAGACAAGCGGTGACAGAAAGCAGTGCAGTAGCCCAGATAACAAAAAGTATCAGGTAAGCACAGGCATGCCTCACACACTGCAGTGCTGACTCGGAAGAGGCAGAGGACTGCAGTCCCAAGTCCCTTCTTCCCTCCTGGGTATTTGGACCAGACCGTGCAACATTTCTTAGAATGCCAAAGGCAAAGTTGAAAGCACTTCCACAAACCACCTCCCTCCCAGTACTCTGAAACAGTCATTAAGTATAAATGCAGTCATACTGTCAAGCCTCCTGAGCTCCTGCCATCTCCCATTACACTGTGGCACATAATAGATGCAGGTGTTAAAAACAACAGGGCATATTAATTCAGATGACCTTTGTGAACACAGCCTCAGATTGTGTACGGAATTCGGAGCTCCCTCCCATTTGGTGCATGCAGACACTGAATCGCTGGAGAAACAGACCATCTAGGATAAAAGCAGTGGCAGCAAATATGAAACTCAAAGCCATAGAAAGGAAGATATCCTACTGTGGAAGACTACAACCTAACTGATGTGATTTCCAACCAATTCAAGGAGACTCACAGTCCTCAAAGGAACAGTGTGGCTCTCACAACCAACTTTTTCAAAAGGTCTCCACAGTAAATCCTGCAATAACTGAAAACCTTGTGGAGAAGCACAGAGCATCAGATCGAGATGGGTATTTCACTGAAACAAATGAAACCCAACTTGTATTCCTAGTCCCATGTAAGCTCCTCACTGATGCCAATATCAGACATCTCTGGACATGTTTGGGCATGAAACAAGAAAGCTAAGTGTACTGCCTCAGTGCCTCTGCACATTCCTTTAAACCAAACCATGCAAAAGATTCACTCAAACATTAATTATTGTGCAGAATGAATCACCAGCAGCAATAATGCAGCAATTTTTCAAAGGAAGAGTTTGATCCCCCAGCTGAGGGACTGAGTGACAGTGCCTAGGTCCCACTGCCTTCAGTTCGGTGACCCAGTCTTGCTGCATCCCAGCCAAAACTGCAATGTTTTCCAGAAAGCAAAAGAGGAGGGTACAGCCTGATGAGATTTCAAAACTGTGTCATCCACACAACCATGACTGACCACTGCAAGAGTGAAACTTGCTGTCAGCAGGACATTTGGAGCTCAAAGGAGAGTTTCTAAGAGACTGCAGACTTCCTGGCAACATCTGATAAGTCTACAGCTACCAACAGGGAAGGGAGTACAAATCCATGTGCACAGCCAAGACACAGTGAGGGGTAAGGCCTATCAGCCACTATCTTCATGCCGTAAAACCAACCCACACGTTGCTACTTTGTGCACCAGCCTCCAGCCTTCCCCAAACAGAATGGACCAGATAGGAGCAGAGAAGACGAGGCCTCTCCTAAGACACAGTATTTTTTAGTTTTGTAGATCCAGTAACAGTCACAGGCTGTAGAAAACTGAGCTAACAACAAACAGCAGCACTCTGGTGCTAGGTAAAGAAACCTAAACTAGCATTTTCCCCACAGACACACAAATAAGAGGCTGTACGACTAGGCCAAAGTTAAGTTTTCACAAAAATACATGAGGATTGTTTTCAAACTACTAAAAATTTTGTCAAGTTTTGTACTAATAATCATGTTGTTAGAGGTTCACATCTTCCGACTTGCACCACCAGTTCAACTAAAAATGTAGAAGCGTGATGCAAGTCAAAACTACAAGAAGGAATGCTGTCTTCCTGACATGATCTGCTGTGCTGCCTCCCACTGTCTGTCTCAACTATGTCAGTTTTAGAAACCAGGACTGGCTGAGTGATAAAGGATGAAACAATCATTTCTCTCTAACACAGCACCTAGAACAGAGGAACCTAATGAGCCGACAATACTCCAGTGACGAAGCACATACAGACAAAAGGCTAAGGGAAACAATTTTCTGCCAGCCCTTGCCACCCATGTCTCAAAGGAGACACTAAATGCTTCTGAAATGTGTCACCACCAGCTTTGCTCTCCTCCATTTCTTCCCTCTCCCTTTCCTTTCTGAGATAGCAGAACAACTTGGATACCGACGGTCTTAAGATCAGTGCTGTTGCAACAGAAAGTACTGTTAACAGAGACTGGAAGTGGCAGCCCTGGCTCTTGCACATCACGCTAAGTGCCAGAAACATTCATCACTTCCTCCAGCAACAGTCTCATGTCATCCCAGCTGAAGCACTTACTCTCCTGGAAGTATTTGATCTGACCTGTCATCAACAGACACAAAGCTACAGAATATGATTAATTTCTGTCCCACATTCATTGAGGACAAATAAAGGAGATGGCACTGGGCAGCACAGCACAAAGAAACCAAATGAGCCAGATGCAGTTACTGTGACACTTATGCTAAACAGGTCTGTCCTCTCCCTGGTATTCTTTGTTTGGTGCTTTCTGTGAGAAGTTTAAGGATCAGGAACCAGACCAGATGCAAGTATATATCTGGAGAAACCGTACTGTGGAGTGCAGGAATAAACAGAGGAATAGCACAACGAGCCCTTTACTTCCAAATACCAGATGTTCAGAGAAAACGGTAGCTTTTTAGGCAGTTTGCACAAGTCTCTGCGATCTTTCAAAACAGGTTTTACTGGTCAGAGTCCTGGTCCTGTAAATTACAAAGTCCTACAGCCTTCTGCCGGAAAAACATATGGTTATGTTTCAGTTCTGTAATGAATCACAAGCGTGCATTCTGCAGCACGTCAGCATCAGCAGAAAAGACCTTATATTTGTATACATATGTTAACATGATTCTGCTCACACGTCACCAGGACTGTGCTTTTGTGCACGGGCCTAACAGGCTGTTGGTGAACAAATGCATCTGATAGGAAGGGCTATCTTTCAGAGGTACCTAAAGCAGGGGTATGATTTGGCATTTTGGCTTCTAAATGTGTTCTGACATGCAATACAAAGTGCCAACAGCCAATCTGAGTCTACCTCAAAGCTATGCATAAGAGTCTCCGCTGAAAACTAAATTCAGAATTCACACAGTAGTGATGCTACCTCAGGTATCAAAAGCTGGCTGCAGATCTAACTGGCAAAAAGAAAAAGCTTTATTGGACTGAGATTTCACAGGACCCTAGGGCACCAGCACAGAACTAAGCCCCTTAGCAGACACCACTGTTCCAATCCTTTCAAAAGGAATAACCAGTATTTTGTGACCTAACTCTCTTTCTACACCATCTCTCGTGTAGCAGCCACAGTGTGTTCACAAACCTCCCCAAGGAACTTGGTACTACCTTGTAGCTGTCTCAGAGAAACAAAGGTTATTCCCAGCTCATGTTGGCTCATTCTTCTTCCTTCCGTCTGCATCATCACATTTCTCAAGAAATGCTGGAGCAGCTAGAAGGTCTGCAAGTGGGGCAAAAGTACACATATAACAGGTTTCAATTAGGAAAAAGTTGAAAGAGAGACTTGTACCTTTCAGAGCAGAAAAAGAATTGTATGCAAATCTGTCACTTTGAAAAAGGAAGTAATATTACATGTGAAAACTGTTAAAACTCATGAGGAAAAGTAATCAACTTCAGATTGTCAATGGTAGGGACAAACCATGAAAATGCAAGGCGTGCAAAGCAGCGCAACAGGATAGCATAAATAATACTTTGAACATTATGTTTACAAAGAATGGAAAGAACTGTTCTGTAACTCTCAGGGAATGGAGACTAGCTTTATGCCCTCGCTGCAAATCCTTCTCTACAGAGAACTGCACGGACACAGTTTGAAATCTCATTATCCATTTTGATCTCAGAAGCATAAAGACACCAACTGGAAGGAGTCTGCAAGACACCATCAGTCCCAAGCTGATAAAAAAAAGCTACAGCCTCCTGATTGCTTTCATTTGCTGTCAGGCTAAGCTTCATGTGACCATGAGCAGCTGCCCAAGCGTGCAGCACCGGCTTGTGAGCCTTGCAAGGCGTTGCCACCTCTGCCAACCATGCAAGAGTCCTACCAGTCACTCCTGGCTGCGCAGCCTGCTCATTGGGGACGGGCAGCTGCATTCTCTCTAACTCTAACCCAAGTTAAGGGTCTTATTCACACCGCTGTCTCTCTAGCTTTGAGTTTTAGAGCCCCCCTGCCCTTACTTTAGCTTTTACTCCTGCTGCTGACCAACTCCTTTATTACCTCTGACTTTGCTGACTTCTTGCATGGCCTTTGCCCACACATGTCTCTTTGAACTGGTGCATCCCTCAGTGTGACTGGGTTCTTACTGCAGCACCCAGGTCTCATTGTGAAGGCTTCCTTTGGCTTTAGTCTGGTCTCAACACACAGCGTGCCATCTCCTACCCAGGTCAAGTATAGATGCCATGGCAGAGTTCGGAGAAAAACAACAAAGTCACCAAAAACTGAACAGATTAAAATAAACAAATGTGTGTCACTTGGTTGAGAAAGTACTGGAAAGAGAAGCACGAAGATGTAATGATGGTGTAGAGCAGAATGAAAGGCATTATTCTGAAAGGTGGTAGGCCTAAAAGGAATAGAAGGAAACAAAGGAAGGGAAAGTCAGGCTATTACAGAAAAACACCCTAAAGGTGAGTTCTGGGAGACTGGAGGGCAGTCTCCATAATTTTCCTTCCAAAATTAGACCTTCTATTACAATAGAAATGCAAAGACATCTGCAGACGTTTCTGAATCTGAACCTCACAATCATAGAATAGTTTGGGTTGGAAGGGACTTTTAAAGGTCATCTAGTCCAACCCCCCTGCAACAAGCACAGACATCTTCAACTACATCAGGTTGCTCGGATCTAATGTAACTAAGATGCTGTTGACCTACAGAATATTCTATTATAAACAAACAATGGCAGCAACCGAAATTCCAGGCCAGTTCCACCCTACCTCAGGTAAGAAGGAGTATAGGACTGAATCAAAAAAAAAAAAGGTGTCTCTCCACTGAACAAACTGGTTAGCGAAGTGAGTTAGGAGCATAAGGCACAACTGTACTGCCAAACAGAATGCAATAACTCAGGGCAGCCCAAAGTACTTTTGCTTTGCTCCACATAAAAAAAAACAACCAAACTCATGTCTTGTCTATGATCTTCAGAGCACAGGATTTGTTTCGTTCCTACACAGGCTGTGGAACCCCTGTTTTGGGAACAGGGCAACCCAAACTGTATACCAGATGAAGACAGAATGTGCTGACTCCAGGCCCACCCAAGAATCTACAAGCTCTGCAAAGGAACTCCTCACCCCAACAGCAATCATTTTGCAGGAAGTCAGCACTCCTGTTCACATGCCTGATCCAGCAGGAGATGCTCCCTCCCCTCTCACCTGCCTCTCATTATTCCTTGCCTGTCAAAGGCTGAGGTTTTGGTTTTGTCCTCTTCACCTCTTGGTTGCTGCCTGATCAAAGAGTGCCATCTCAACACAAGGAGCAAGAGGAAAAGAGAGTATAGACGTGATTGCTTTTAGGGTGGATAAGATCCTGAAATGTGCTGTGCCTTTGTTTCCTCCCTTCCTCCCTCTCTCCTGACTGCCAGATGCCCTTGGTCCTTGCAACTGAAAGGAGGAGAAAGGAGACAAGGTTACTGGGGTTCATTCACATTGCGGACAGGCTTGCTCTCGCCTCTCTTCCTGTTTGTATGGAAGTATCAGTCCCTCTAACAAAGAGAAGGGCGGGAGGGGAGAGGAGAGGAGGTGGTGGTAAGAGAGAATAGATTTTTCCCTGGTTAATGAACTGTAAATGAATAACAAGTGGTATCAAGAGTGATGTGGCCACCTTGCTGCCATGAAATTCCTTTAAAGGCCATTAACACAAGTTCCCTTGAACTCTGGCAAACAGCACAAGTCAGGTTTGGGCAACAAAGCTCCAGTCCCTTCTGCCCCTTCTAGGCTTTCTACTGTCACCTCAGCTTTCAAGCATCTGGCTAGCCTAGAGCATAACCACGTCAGGAATGGCAAAAAGTAGGGCATGCACTGGGTTACAGCAAGGAAGAGGTTACGGTAGCAGCATCCCCCCACCTTCCCCTCCCCACAAGCAGTCTTGTAAAATGACAAGTCTCATTTCTCAGCTCCATTGGGTCAGATGAGCTGTGAAGCCAGTGTGCCAACATGGGGAGCAGACCAAGCACAGCCACGTTGGAGTGACACCAACTTCTGCAGCACCGCAGGGACGAACACGAGCAGAACTTGCCGTCTGTAGCTGAACTGCAATAATCCCCCGTGTCTGGCTGGGAATCCAGCTGTCAACAGCCTGACACTGCTATCAGCACCAACCTTCAGATGGCAGGAAGCACAACTGAGGCTTTGACTGGGGCTTCCAACAGGAAAAAACCCATCTGTGCTCCTCCCAGGGGGATGAAACACACAAAGCAGAGCAGCTGCCCCCTCCTGCTAGCAGAGGAGCAAAGGGCAGAGCAAAGGGCAGATCTCTGCCACTCCTTGGGAAGAAGGGGAAGGGAGGGGATCTAGCCTGGAGCCTTGTCTACAGAATATGTTTGTCAGCATCAGCTACAATAGCAAACTCTCCCTACGGAAACTCACTTTAAAACGGCAACGGCACTCTTTTGCCAGTACCACTCACAATTTCCACAAGCAAATGAAGCCATCCTACAAGTAAGTCTTTTCTTCCCTTGCACATCTAAATGTATCTATACAAAGGTGTTTTTAGTTTGCGTGTTTGTTTTTCTTCCTAGGGCCACTGTATTGGCTAATGGTGTAAGTCTTTCACACTTCTAACCACACCACCAGACACACTCACACACACACACACAAAAAAAAAATCAAAAGTGAAAAGTGTTCAAGCAACCTAGAAAACTTCCTACTACAAAATAATCTGCTAATTAGCAAGACTCTGCTTTGGAAAATAAAAGTTGAGATGTTTGCAGCTCATTATTCCTGCTGCTAACCAGCTCTTACACATTCTACGTGCAGTGACAGCTCCTCAAGTCCTACTTAAAGGCTGAAAATGAGATCTGGCTGAACCACCTTAGTTTCCTTATAAATGCCACTGCATGGCAGCATGGAAAACATGCCCACAGACTCTGTTTCTTTCTGGATTCCTTCTCCAGCTTTATTCAGCGATCAATACCTTATTCTACACAATTATACAGAGCTATCCAAAATGTAATAGCCAGACATTCTTTGAAGCAACAGTTTTAAGACCCAGAGCTTCCTTAGTCTTCCCTGAGAACAGGGTTTAAAAGAAACAGGAAATAGACCATGTGATCCACATCAGAGGTAAAGGCAATAACCGGCTAGGTTCAAAAAGCTGTTGCTTTTTTTAAATGGGGCTTGCACAGAGGTTGGGGGTAGAGGGAAGAATTAGAGAAGCCTCTCTCTTCAGTCATTGTGGACTTCTACAGGGGCACCACATTACAGAACAACAGAAAATTCTACCTTGGATCCTACATTCCTCCTTTATGACCAGGAACATCTCAGTCCCACAGATGTTTCAGCCCTGCTTCAGGAAACAAGTCTGACTCATGGTGAATTTGAGATGTCATCCCAATGCCATTTCCAAACTGAAGCTAGAGATAAGAACTTTAAAAAAAAAAAAAAAGCAGCAAGAATGAATACCCAAAATAACATCCTGATAGTGGAGATGCCAGGGAAAAGGGTTAAACCTAGTCCATAAGCAGTAAGAGAACCAACTTGATTATGCCTAGAAAAGAGCACTGCAGGCCTTTTTTCTGCATGTATAAAACAATAATAATAATCACAAAACATACAATTTACCTGATTGTTTCCTTAAAAATAATTTAATCTCCACTAAACTAGGCAGTCAGGGAGTAACATTTCCTGACCCATGCCTATTTCAGCCAAGTGCCTTTATCAGCTGGCATCACAAAAGGGAAATCTGCTCAGCTCCCCAGGTTGTCTCAGCATCAGTATCCCAAACTCTAAGCAGGAAGACGGCACAATCCACTGTCAGCACGGAGCTACTACCAAAACAGATAAAGCAGTAAGAAGCAGCTGCAATATTCTACCAGCAAGAGAAGATTACAAAGGACACATAAAGCTGTAGGATGTATCACAGCAAAGCCAGAAAGAAAACTCAAGAGTCCTCAACTCCTAGCCCCTGTCCAGACCACTTTCTCTTTCAAACTGGTCTTCTCCATCCTCTAGCAGCTATGAAATAAAAGAACATGAAGAATAGAGACAAAAGAGGAAAAAACAGAATAAAGGGGAGGGCTGTTTATGGTACAATTTTGTGTTCATTTTTCCGATTTCCTCCTTTCCTCCCACACCAAGAGTACTTTCATGAGCATGCTGCATATCACCATAACTGAAACAAGATTGTTTCTGGGAAACAGCCTTTTTATAATGTATCTATATAGCACTTTGTATCCAAGCACCATGCCACCTAAAAGCGTCAATCAAAACAAATACTACCACTCACAGGCAAAACAGAAATACAGTACTGGATTGCAAAACAGCCAGGAAACTCATTAAGATTCCCTTAAGGGCAGTAGGGGAAAAGTAACGATTCCCATTCATAGAAATATCATCCCTAGATGTAGCACAGAGGTCAGGAAGAAATGACAGTACTACAGAAATATCCATATAAAGAACACATTGGAGGGATACTGGAACAGAGTTTTAAATTGCTTCAAAGTAAGTTTGACTGTTAGGCTATTCCCCACTCAGCCATTACTGGGGATGTATTTTGACAGGTTTTGCTAACACTGCTCTTAGAAGAACGGGAGAAGAGAGGCAGGTGGGCCAGAAGACTGCAGTAGAGCAAGAAGAGAGATCAGAAGAGCTGCCAAAAAACACAGTGAAGACTGGCATAGGTGTGCAGGTCAGAATAAAGGACTATTAAGAGCTCTGTTGCAAAGTAAACTTGCCCTGCTTTTGACTTTACTATTCTGGATCCTGGCCTGTATGGTCCATTTCTGCTTTGGGGGCTATTGCAACTCAACACTTACAAAGTACAACAACAGCAAAATAAGGAGGAGGGATTTTTTTGGTTTTCATAAACCCACAGGGTGGAAGCTATGAGGGCAGGGTTAAAGGCCTGAAAATGAGAGAAAGAGCATCTGTGTGACAGGAAGGGAGCATGTGAGAGGGCGTGTGACAGGCTGTGTGGCAGAACGTGTGTGTAGATCTCATTCCCTCTGAGGCTCTTGGCCAAATGTGAAGCTGAACTTTCTGCAGACTTTGTCCTGCCAAGTCATGTTCCCTTCTCACACTGCCTGACATCACCACAAATATTCAGCTGGAAAACAGTCCAGAGCCGGACAGAGTCCACGGCTTAAACATCAGCCAGTGAAATGGCTGCACTCACGGCACACCCACCAGATGGGAAACCAGAGCCTCGGACTCTCCTCGCAAGTTATCTCCAAGCTCCCAGGAAGCCTCACCCTCATCCACCCAGAAAGAGCCCTAAGAAGGCACAAAGAGATCGGAGGTCCTAACAAATGCTTTGCTATTGCCCAAATAATGTAGCCCAGAAGAGATCTGAAGTCTGCACAAAGGCTCCAAATAGAAAAAAAGCAAGAGAATGTAACCATCAGATTGTCAGGGTTTGTCACAAGCAACGTGCTGCCAGGAGCCCACTCTGTTCCCAACTCCAGTGCAACCCTGCCACGAGGAGAAGGAAGCCATCACACGTGACCCATGGACAAACCAGGAGCCAGTGATTCTGCATGACTGACGCTCTGGCAGGGTCTGCATGAAGCAAGCAAACACTGTACTTTCAGACAGCTCCTATTACCTGACTTCTCAGAAATAATTGTAAATCCAAGATCAGTGCTGGAAAATGCAAGCACATGTACAAGTGTGTGGGAGCGGGCAATGGGGCTAAGCCAACAGGTGGCTGGATTTCTTATTTTGATTCTTGTATCAAGAGAGAAGGGTGGGGATGGCCCGCCGATTCTGGGACACGGCTAAAGGCACCACCCAGAGCAAGTATCAGGGAGTAGCAGTTGGAGATGATACTGAAACAAGGGAGGACAAAGTCTGCAGTGTCGTCTTCTTTTTCATTCAGCCTTCACCCCCAGCCTGCTGCTTAAAAGCATAATGATAGAAAATGCACTCAAAGTACAGGTAATAGGGAGAAAATCCATGTTTTCTTCAGGCAAAGGCTTCTGCTTTCTCCACTCCTCTTCTATTTCTAGGAAAACAAATAGCAACTTGGGAGCTTTCTGGAAACCAAGGGAAAATTTTTCTTCAGTCCCATATAGCCCAGAAAGTTAAGTCCCCTCTGACTAGATAACAGAAACTACATTATACAATCTATGCTCATCAGTATTTTACATTTTAAGACACTCGTCACAACAGAAGCTCCCTCTTCCTTTGCTAAGGAAGGGAGTCTGACACCTTCCTTAAGGTCTAGCAGTGCAACCTTGCCTGTCTGCATGCTATATGGACCTTAAATCCTATCACTATGGTTTCCTGCCCAGACCTCCAGATGCCTGAGACTCTGTCCCCCTCACCAGCTGTAACACAGAAGCCATCTTTTGAACCTCTTCCTGGCCCTTTCACAGAAACCAGAATATTACTCCCCTCCTAGAGGCAACAGCCAAACAGCCAAGGGTGGAAGCAGTCAATCAGAAGACCAAAATCACAAACTTTGTATTTGAAGGCAAGGTGACAGCTTCTTCTACTCTCAGCGCACACAGCTGGGTGAGCTGCCCTGCCTCAGCAGCAGTACTCACGCAAGCTGAAGCATGCTGGTGAGGAGGGCTGGCCACTGGTGAGGAGGATTCACTCCATGTGTGTGTATGTGTGCATGCATGTCAAGGCAAGTGCCATTAGAGCAGGTCTCAAAGTTTGTTCCAGTGCAACCTCACGTGCCCACAAACATTTGCACATGGGTTCCTGCCGGTAGGTGCGCAAGCAGCCGCTACACGCGCACAGCTGATGGCGTGACTGTGTAAAATCCTCCAGGAAAATTCAGTGGCATAGCATGTGGAGTCCTTTGGGAATTGGCACATTTCTGCATGTATGTGCCTGGTAACTGAGATAGACCACAAAGCTTTTGCAGAAGCCTACCTGTTTGCCCTCATTTCATAAGGGACCTTGACAGACTATTTAAATTCCAAACATTTTCCTTTAAATGGATTTTACACACATTTTTCATGATTACATTAATTATTTTTTAAGTTAATGACAATTTATGATAAAGCCGTACACCCTATCCAAGGACATGGTTGCTGGAGAATATTCAAAAAAGCATAATTCCTAAATTCTAGAAAGTCACTAAGTCCACAGAACCAGAATCCACTGAAGTACCAAACAAATCTTTCTTGAAAAGGGCAGAAAGTTTGCTTATTTAATTAGTTCCATTCACTCGAAGTTGAGGTAGGCAGCATAAAATGAGGGGGAGCTGTTTCTCTTTTCCAACCTCTGAACAAAAACAAGACAAGGGAGGATGAGTTATGCTCATTCTAAGATCTGGAAGGACACAATGACCAAAAACAACCAGTTCATTTTGCTACATAATGATAACACCACCCTAGTAAAATAAGTCAGTTTTAATAGCACACACTCCAGCAAGCATATTTTCTCTTATGTATCCACTGCATGATTATAGTGTAATTATAAAAAAATTTGCACCTTTAATTTGACCTTTTTATTCAAATGCAGTTTTGAACAAGTCACAAGAAAAGAAATTATTCACCTAGTAAACACAAATGACCATTTTCTAATGTAAACATTTATTGTCATATAACAGCATAAACAGGTGTATGTAGATACACTGTATCGTCCTGTTTAGCAAGAAGTAGTAATAGATTTGCCTAACCAACTACAATAAACCTTCCTTTTAAGAAAGTATCAAATGCGAAAACAAAGCTAAAATGATCTAAATTTAAATTGCCAACTTTAATCACGATTTAAATCAGCAAGTGGGAAGCCTTGATTTAAACCCATTAACCTTGTTTGTTTCATAGTCGCAGTAGGATCAGCGGGCCAAGACTGCCCCTCTCCCTGGAGGGAGAGGGGATACAACTTCCATGCCCAGTTACAAGTATATTTGCCAATATTTTTTCAAAACCTTAAAACAAACTAGAAAGCCTTACATGCCAGGAGACACCTACTCACTTGTCAGTCATCTGCTTTAGCAATCAGTCTGATACTCACCTAACATCTTTTATTTACATCCCAGAAAATGCATACACAATACAACCTGACTGCAGCATGGCTTTTAAATTGCTTCAATCCTCACACCCCACGAGACAGTTCTCCTACTTAATCCTAACGATGCTAGTTTTGGTCTGTTCAAAACAAGAATTATATTTCTCATTCTCTAACGCCGTTCTCTTCATTTCTTCATCAACTTCCCAATAAATAAACATTTATCTTTTCCCCTCCCTTAAACATACTGGATGGTCTGTTAGTGCTCTGCTTTCCTCTGTGCACTACCCTAATTAGCCTTTGCCCTCCACAAATAAGATACTTAAAAGCTTGACAGTGTATACATCAAAGCAATTTATGAAATTATACCAAAATTGAGTATATGACCTTATAATTTTATTTTTGGACACTCAATAAACCAAGTAACTTTGCTTTACAGGAAATCTGGTTTTGAGATGTCCAGATCTAAAAGTGCAAGCTACACTGGCTCCAGGGGTGTCTCCTTTTTTAGCAAGGACACAAGAAAGGAATTTGTCTGTGCTCCAAAAATGGAAAAAAGGTATTTTGTCCTGAGCAGGAAGTCACAGAACAAAAACCACACAGAAGTGCTAAAGTAACCCATAGTACCACTTCTAACAGAGAAATTTTTAACATCTGTCAGAACATGGACAGCCTCATCTATTTTAACAATATTATACGCATCTCTCAAACCCAAACTAACTACAACACAGCTTCTAGATGCAGTAACCACAATGACAATGCTCAGTCAAATGTTGTATATTAGCAGAAGCATGATCTAATGACCAAGTTCAACCTGTTTGCAGCCTAAATGCAGACCTGTACCTGTCAGCAGG
>NW_010551771.1:28418-30649 GCF_000687285.1 Phaethon lepturus
ATGAAGTTCCTTCCCACCGAGCCAGTTTCCAAAGTCAAGAGAATGTGATTCTGCCTTCCTAAATTATTAGGCTGTGAGAAAAACAAGGTAACGTACCCTGCTGCAGACCAGCAGAACAATTTCCCCCAACAAAACAAGATATCTTTGTATGACAGGTTTCACCTCGGTTCTGAAACATGGATTTTTCTCCAGGATTGTCAGGTCTGTGAATCTTATTACTTGGCAGGGGAGGGGGCGGTGACATACAATCTGATAAGCTTTCCTATTCAACATGCAAAGACCCACACATTTGCGACAATGAGACTTTCACAGCAGCTGCTTCCAGAGCAGAAAGCAGGATCATCCCTCAAAGCATTCAAGACAAAGCACATTATATTCTATACTCTTCCTTGGGCAGATGGGAACTCAACTGCCAAAAAACAGCAACAGTTAAAGACTTTAAATTCAAAACTTAAAATTTTGAAAACTGTCGATCTTGATAGCCATACAATCACAAACCAGATCTACTTATAATAGGCTTGATTTTTGAGGTCCAAGACTATCACCACTGATCAAACATTCAACAACAGCAAAAAAAATTGTCCTTCTGTTTACCACAGAATGAGTGCTCTGAGTTGTGAGGACTAATCCTAGAGAAAGCATCTTTCGGGGTGGGGGGGGAGTCATAGCAATCAAATGTACTTTAACACACTGGAAACACAACTCTTCCTGCAGGTGCAAGATCAGGATAAGGCAGCAAATTCACGCTCTGCACTTGTATGGCTGCATGCCTGTTCTTCTGCACACCCTCTGCCTGCCTCCTCACTCCACAGCCAGCTGGTGAAGGAAACATGCTGACAAGGCACAGAGAGCTGCAGCAGCAGTAACTGGAAACAACTGATGACGGTAACCCAAGGCACACAGCCAGGACACACTAATTCTGTGATAAAAGTTTCCCGTTTCTTATTTTTTTAGATTGGGCAATTTTTATATATAGTCCCTGCTACAATACTTCTCCTTGCATCTCTGCACAATACAAGTAGCTGGGGGTTTCCTCCGGCAGTTCTGTCCTACCTGAGGCTGGTTTGGGTTTATTCCCCCTCCTTTTATTTGGGGGGTGAGGGGGAGGAGGTTTTTAACTATTTTCACCCCTGCTTTTCTCCTGCAAAAGCCAGCCTTCCCATATGAAGAAGGACACACGGGCATATGCACGTGTGAGGAAGAAGTATCTCTGAACGCAGTGCTAGATTTCAAAAAGGGGTTGCCCTGGGAAGCCACACAGTCAGTCTGCCCTCGCAAATCTTGCGGCAGCAATAATCTTCTAGCGAACGTGCCACAGGTGTGATAGCAGAGAAGCGCGGCAAGTCCAAACTCCATGGGGCTTATGTCTTGATTAAGACTCACTCCACAAACCAAGTCCACCACTCACTAATGGAAGCAAAAAAACAGCTTCTGCTTTTTCTTCTGTCTGTCTTCAGGTATAGCCTTCTCCCTGACACCTGTGAAACAGCAGATACTCCACATACCTTGGAACCAGCAGCAGAGCCGAGAGGACTCTTCCCTACAAACATAACCTGCAGTCATAGCCAGAAAGTGGCTGACATGCAGTGATCCAAATGGTTAGTCAGAAATGTGACTCAGTGTTGGAGACTCCCTCAAAAAAGCCTTCCAGTGAAGGGCCCATCTGTGCCTTTAGGAAAAAGAAAAGGGAAGGGAGAAAATTTCACGAGATAAAGTATTTGTCTTTTACCGGTGATACAAGGTTTGCGTCTGTTCCATAATGAAATACCTGTTGTGACAGACCTGTGGACCTTAGCACTACAAGCAGCAGTGAAATGGCACAATGGAGAGTCATCACCAATGTAAGCAAAGTTACCTTTTAACAGCACCATACAAACTGACAGCTGTACAGACAAGTTTGTGTCCCAAAAAGCTCATGATCTGGGTTGACAGGATGCAACAGGTGAACGAGACTGAGAAATGCAGAGCTGAGCAGAGGAGATAAGGGAAGGGGAAAGCTAACAATTTACCACAAAGAAAGTAAACATCTCCATGCTACACCTGGCATTGCCAGAGACAGCAGAGATCCAGGCTCTTTGGATGCATGACAGCAGCCACAAGTAACCTAAAAGCCTGCTCTAACTTGCTAGGTCCATCCACCTGCTGTCGCTGCCCATTCCCCGACCTCTTTAGCAGAGGGACCCTCTCACACGGCGCGACTGCGCAACCACTGCCAGCCCGGGAAGGCCGTC
>NW_010551772.1:0-1615 GCF_000687285.1 Phaethon lepturus
AGACAAGCTGTTTCAGGGGAAGGGCTGTTCCCCCCTCCCCAAGCCTGCTCTCTATGTTGGTTGAAAATTTTTCAAGAGCATCTAAGCGGCTGTGAGCCTCGTTTCACACTTAAACAAGTTTTTCAGTGCAGCCACCTCGAAATGGGAGTCCGATCGGCTTAGATTCCTGATGAGAAAGTTGCCTGGGTTTTTTGTCTCGGCTGGAAAAAAAAGTTCACCAGTGACCCGTATCCGCTTCCAGGCCGCCCGGTTCGGATCTCATGTGCGTACTTGAGTCTCACAAGATGTGTGTGCGTGTACGGAGATGTTCCGACAGAAGTAAAAAGACTTCGCTGATAAAAATTGAACTTTTGGGATCTTAACAGATTTTGGGGGCGGGGGAAGTTTTTGGAGTATTGCCATTAAGTCTCGTTTTCTTGCGGTCTTAGAATTTCTAATTTTTACGGATGAGAGGCATTTGATGTCCCACTTCATATACCTGAGCATGGCTAGAACAGACCTATACGTTGACCCTTAAGGGGACGGGGTGGTGGGACACGGCTGGCGAGGGGGCTCGGTGGGTTGCTGTAGGGGCAGCAACTTCTGCGTTTCCCTGAAGAGCCAGCGCAGCTGGAAGAGGAGCTGCTGGGAACGAGCAGGCGTTGGGTGCTGGGACCCGTCAGCCCCGGCCCGACGTGCCGGGAGTCCCCAGGGGAGTTGTTGTGGATCCTGACTTGGTGTGATGGCTCTTGCTTGTAAGAGGAGGTTTGGGCTGGTCCCACAAGGTTCCTCAGCCACCGCTCAAACTGCTTTAGGTCTGTCTTGCATTTCTTTTCTCCATCCGTCAAGCTCCTTCTCAGCAGGCAGCTCAACCTCCAGGATATGGGGAAAAATAATTTGGGTGATGGTTGCACAGGGAGGACGGAGGGAGAGGGAGCACGGGCAGCCTTTAGGTATCTCTTACTTGCGGCGGTGATTAAATAGAGCTGTCTTCACTCCTTCCCTTCCCTCCCCTCTAAACCTGATGCCCCTTCAAGCCGACTTCCCGATATTAATGCTGTGCACTGGTCCTGATTAACTCCCTGACAAATCCCTCTCGACCGGGCCGCCCGGCACGGACCCCGCTTTGGATTTGCAGGGCTGAGGGGTCCCTGCTCGTCCTCTGCCTCCCTCCTCCTCTCTGGCAATGGGAGGAAATTTAAATGTTTCTGAAGAGCAACATTTCCATTTCAAAAGCTGTTCGCTCAAGTGTGTCTGGAGTGGGATTTCTCCCCCCCCCCACTCCTCTCTGAATGGGAGCTTTAGAAGTCTCATTTCCTCTGCTTGATAACACCAGGCTGAGAAGGGCTTTTGTCTTTTCATTTCCCCTCAATTTTTTATGTTTAAGTGAGGTTTGTAGAAGCTGCCGTGGTGGATTTTCCCTCCCCCCCCACGCTTGTCCATGTGCTGGAGGATGCAGCTGGCTCGCCCAGTGCAGGAGCTGGAGCTCCCATGGGTGCCCTGCCCGCCCTGAGCAGGCACCCACCGCAGAGCACCCTGTCCCGGGAGCACCCTTTCCACGTGCCCAAGGAGGAGGTTTGCCGGGCGCATCCCGGCTGCGGGGCGCGGCGCTGCTCTTCCCGGCCATCCCGAGCAG
>NW_010551773.1:0-389 GCF_000687285.1 Phaethon lepturus
GGAGGCTGGAGCGCCTGCCAGGAGCCCCAAGAGAGGGGAGGAGACGTTGGCTTTTGAACCGGTTTCCTCTCCCTCGGCCGCCAGCCCTGGACAGTGATTTCTAAGCCCTGGGCCGGCTTCCACTTGAAAACAAGCTAAAAAAAAAAAAAAAAAAAAAAAAATCAGTCTTGGGGACGGTAGATGCTGTCTGTGCCCTTTTGAGATTAACAGGGACACGATCAATAAACTTCACGTTGCTCTCTGGTGCCCATGTCCTGCACCCGGTTTTACGACTCCAGCGACCTCCTGCTGGCCCGCACGGCTGCCCCGACGGCGCCCTGATAAAGCCCGTCAGGTCGATTTTCCCGGGCTCCTTTCACGGTAAAGCCTTACCAAACGCTCAGCCCCCA
>NW_010551773.1:810-1021 GCF_000687285.1 Phaethon lepturus
GCCCGTCAGGTCGATTTTCCCGGTCTCCTTTCACGGTAACGCCTTACCAAACGCTCAGCCCCCACTCACGCCGCGGGCACCTCGCCCCACGCGTCTCGAGGGTATGTTAAACAAAAAGGTGACCCCCACAGCTCGCCCTGGCTCTCTCCCCTCGACACGACGAAAAGGGGGGACCGAGGAGGGAGCGGCGCTGCCGGCGGCCCCGCAGGCC
>NW_010551773.1:1046-1890 GCF_000687285.1 Phaethon lepturus
ACACCCTCCACAGACAATGCAGCCCCTTTCCATTCTGCGAGGACGATTAATCCAAATTAATCTTTCCAGAGCAGAAAACGACACACGAGTAACACGGGGAAGAAACACTACCACCTATCAAAATGACCCACCGCTTAAAAAAAACACACGCTTCAAGCTCGACCTGGCCGGCTCGCTGCCACGGAGCGAGAAAAACCATCTTGGGGGGGAGGAAGTCCCCTCCTCGTTTACAACTGTAGGGTGTATTTCCTCCTGTCAACTCCATCAGTAGCGATGGCTGCGCCCAAGCACGCGTTTCCCAACAGGAATGCATCACGGCGACAGAGGAGTAATTCCAGCCTTACCAGGAGCACGGCTTTCCGTGCCTGCCAGACGTTGTTCTCCTTAGGTGTTACAGCCAGACGGGGCATCACGGAGGAAAGAACGTGGGAATAGGAAGGAAGCAAGGAAGGAAAGAAGGAAGGATGGAAGGTTCGTATCTATTTCCTTGTCGTGGATAAATCACGACTACCCCTTCTTTGAACAGTATATGAAACTCGAGAGCTTTGATCGTTGGGATCTGAAGTTCTCGTGGGGGAGCTGGTACTCCTGCTGCTGCTGCTTGAAGAAACACAAAACTCCTTTGCTCGATTCAGTTCAAAAAGCACCTACTGTGAGACCGTCTGGTCTAACGTTCATTTTTTATTCTAGTGCAACGCTCAGGCTATGCGAAACGCAATAGGAATTTCCATACCAGCATTTACATCCAAACGGACCCTTTGGGGTTCAGGCTGATACGCGGCAGCCCTACCATGCGGCCCTCGCACAGCTCATCGCCCGGCCCGGCTCCGGCTCCGCGGGCTGA
>NW_010551774.1:0-19103 GCF_000687285.1 Phaethon lepturus
TGGCTGTGGGACACGAAGGACTCTGCAGAGCGGAGCAAGCTGTCTCCTCTAACCTCAGCTGGGCAGGAGAGACTTTCCTCGGTCCTTTTGTGTCCGAGGCTGCAGCACCAAATCCCACAGGGGACTACGAAATCCTTTTTTCTTCATGCGCACAGTGTATTTCTTTGGCCTGAACTTTCCTCATTTGAACGCAGCCCAGCGCGTATGTTAAAAGGAAACAAAAAAAAAAAAACCAAAAAAAAAAACCCCAATGCAAAATACTCTCCTGCACACGTAGTTCTTCCCCGGAGAGCAGATGAGAGAAAGAGCAAACCAGATGTGACAGATGTTAGTCACGTCGCCGAGTGCACCGCTGGCAGGAGCTGTGGCGAAAGAGCAGTCGGAGAACCCCTGCAAATATCGCTGCCTTAATAGTTTCAGGTTCCAGGCCCAGGTGCTATTACATACTGTACGTACGATATACATACTGTTGTGCATATATATACAACTTGTGATTGTTTTGTTTTTTGCTGTCAAGGGAAACTGATTTTACAGATTATTGAGATTCTATTTATTTGCAGACAACCTATTTTTAAATAGCAATTAGCTGTTTTGTTGAGCAATCGATGGCCATTTATATTTTGGTTGTTTATGTTGTGTGCCGTATAGAGCTGGCAATTTCCTAACTTGCATGATATTCTGTGCAAGGGTGTATTTTGGTTTCTGCTGCTGTGTCAGGCTAATGCCACTGTTGCTATGGTAATGGCAATGTTTGAGTCTGCTTTGTCACCTCTGTCCTGCTATTTATTTTTTTTTTAACACAAGTTCATGCCGCAGAGGCCTGAAAAGCAGACGGAGGGTTTGCTGCGGGAGCCCAGCCCCATCTCTTGTTTATTTATTTATAATAGATTATAAAGCAGTGTGGCAATTTCATAGACAAATAAAGTTTAAACCCAGCAGAGCTCATCCGATCTGCTGAAGCCAACCTCCCATATGAATGTCACCAAGTTATCCCTGTGTGGCAGTCCAGGCATCCTGGTTGGGAAATACTGCAAGGCACCCCGTCTTAATCAGAAGATACCTGTAACTATCGGTCCATCATCATCTTACGCAGTTTCATCCAAATTCTCCATCGTTTAGCAAGAGAAAAAGTCTACCAAATTTTTATTGGTTCCACCGTGACCTCCAGCACTTTTTCAAGGTCGCCACATTTCCTGCAGCATTCCCTTGTCCCCAGGTATCGTTCTGAGGAGCGTGCTTTTCCTTCCCATTTGCAGGCAGTGAAACACATTTTGCTTGTCTGGGTGCAGCTGGCTGTGTGATTCAGATAGCCTTTCAGATTTATTTACCCTTCTGCCTTTCTTCGGATATTTTATCAACAATGATTTCATATTTATTTCCACACCACTAACAAAGACGCGGGGGAGCGGCTGTGCATGGACCTCTTAAGAAGCTCCAGCAGCAACTCCTGCACCTGAGGATATGTCTATTTTCTTTCCCCGCCTTGTCGCTCTGTGCCAGCATTTTCCCAGTATGGCAAAGCGTATCAAACATGAAGCAAGGCACAGGCTCCTCAGCCAGCTCTTTTAGGACTGCTGAGTTTAAGCTATTTTAAAAATTGAATCTCTAGTAGAGTTACTGCACATGGTCCTTGACCGCTGGTGGACGGACAACACTTAAACTCCATCATTCCCAACTTGGACTTGGCATGTGTATAAAGCAAATCACGCCTGACTTCTTGTTTGATTTGTCAAGAAAAACAAGGAGAAATGTTTAAGATGAGCTGGACTGCTCAGCTGCCCCGAGTGCCTGGCGCACACACCCTCCTCCGGGGCCAGGGCAGCACGTGTGCAGAAGGAAGCAAGCCCTTTAAAGAAGGAATAAGGCATATCCACCCCAAGCCTTCCAAAAAGCGCGTGAGCCTGCACTCTGAAACGTGATAAACCATCCCATTTTGAGGGAAGGACAGACCCCGGTTCACCTTGCAGACAGGAGAAGAGGGGCTTCTGGCCACGACTGTTGGGCTGGGCAGCCGCCTCAGCCCGTAGCCACATGGCTTCGGGGCAGCTGCAGGCTGCGGTTGGCCTCCAGCCGCAGGAGGGTGAATAGCTCTATGGGAGCCACCAGCACCGCCCGTGCTCTCAGTTAGAAGTCATGAAACTCGAATTCACTTTAAGCTTTGTTTTGTGCTAGGTGTTGCCAGTGTTTCCTTCTGAAGGCTTCCCAAGCACAGGACCTTCCTGTCGGCACTGTTTCTTGCTCCAGCTCTCCGTGTTGTGCTATCGGAGCAGGTAACCGCGAGGGCACGGTGCTTGCACAAGGTGCCCTTGGGGCTGCAGCCCGCAGATGGGTCTGTGCCTGCCTCTAATAGACCTCCTTTCCCCCCCGCCGCCATTCCCTGCCTCGGCGAATATGGAGGCGGGGGGGGGAGGGGGATGACTTTTTGGCAGAGCGTCAGGATCTGAGGTATCCAACCCGTACTACCTACCAGCGGTACCCAGCCGATTATGAAAGAGCGTTTATCATTCCTGAGCCGTTCGTTCAAGGCAAATTGAACAACATGGCAATTACCCTCAAGGTGTCCAGGGACCATCCGCTGTCTCTCATGTGCACATGAGATCATGAAACTGTTTTGGAAAGAAAAAAAAAAAAAGAGTATTTATGTCCCTCCCTGCCGCTACGCCTCCTCGCTATCTCCAGGAAGAGCTACGGAGATCTTTGATGTTTGCCACGCATGCAACAGCAGCATTGGCGGTGCTTGCTTTTATAGCATCAAAACAATATTAACTGCTGTAATTTAAGATAGCCTGTAAAGAAACCTTGTGGAAGTGTTTAAGTCTAGAGGTAGGTCTCTGTTGCTATCTGACACTTTGTCCTAATGGGTTCGAGGCCATGATCTGCAATCCTCCCTGCCTCTTCTTAAAATGTAGTTGGCAGTTTTTAAGCACTGTTTGTTCCTCAAAGACCTGTAAAATCACCTTTTAAGAAGGGAAAGACACAGATCATCATGAAGTTCTGGTTTCTAGTAGTCTCTGTATTTTTTAAAGCCTTCCAAAAATCCTAAGAATCAAAGGAAAACTTAGGTTTCAGCAGAAGCAGCCCCTGCTTTTTCAAGAATGTAGAAACCAGATAACTCCGAAAATTAAAACCCATCTCTCTAAACCATTATTTATATCACTGCACAATGCCAAATATATCAACTATGTTTTGTCTCCTCTGTCATTTCTGGATAAATGCCAGAATCATGAATATCAGAGCTATTAACGCCGCTACAGCTTTGTTAGACACAGGCCTGCCTGCATCTGAAAATGAACACCACCTTTAGGGGGAAAAAAAAAATAAAAATAAGATCTCTTAAGATCTGCCGGAGAGGTTTGTCCCTACCGTGGCTGCAGCTACGCCCTGGTACAGGAGAATTGGTGGAGAACTTGATTTCTCTAGGAGCTCCACTGAGCGCGCAGTGCACCGTCGGCAAGCCAAGCTTTGCAGCCCGCCCGGGCACCACGCGGGGTGGGACAGGGGAAGGTGGCGGGGATGGCCGCGCTGGGGGACATTTCCACTGCTCCTGTTGTGGCTGGCTGGCTCCCCGTGGCAGAGCTGGGAGCGCGTGGGTTGGGTCACCAGGCCACCCACCCCTGGCAAGGTCCCCCCGGGCTGCCTCTGCTGTGGCCGGAGGAGCCAGCCGTGCTGCCCGCGGACCACGCGGCCGCAAGCCGGCATCCTTTTCTTCAGGCTACCTTTGTGCTCGTTTGTCACATCCGGGAAAGAGGAAGTCATATTTATTGTTTATTTCAGTTATTCCTCCCTTACAAATCAAACAAAAAAAGGTCAACAATGTTATTTCACCCCATTTTCTTCCTCAACGTTGAAGTCATCCTTGCCTCGGCTTCCCTGGCCCGCAATGATTGGCAGCATGCAGAACAGCTACCTGACAGGTAGCAAAGATCTTTCTCCTGGAGGTTAGATGTGGTGTGGTCTGCTTCCCTCTGCTTTTTGTCTGTGGTATTTGGTTTTTTTCTTTTTTTTTTTTCTTTGCAGAAGGATGAGGGACTGTTTTGTTCCTTTCTCCTCTTCTCCTCCTCCAAAGATGGGCTGAAACTTGACCTCCTGATTGTTCATCCCAGACACTCTCAGGAAAGCTCTGAGTGGTAAATGAAGTTCCAAATGCAGGAAGAGATTACTGTATTTTTCTTTTCCTTTTTAAAACCTTGAATAGATGAAAATAGATGGTAATCAACAAACCTGTGGCTAGAGGAAAAATCCCTTTAACTCACATTTTACTTCAATTACAACCAGGACAAAGAAACACATTGCACCATGTGCATGAATAGATGCTTTATTATTCAAAACAAGCTTCAAAGAGCATTATGTCCCCTATAGAAAATATGCAATCAGTGTTTAATTCAATGGTAGGATGCAAATTTAAATTCCCATAAGGGGAAGACTGTTAATGCCATTTAAATTGGTTGTAAATTACAGATAATACGCTTGAGACCCGAATACAGATTAGCAGAGTGTTGCTTTATGAATCCAGCCCTACTTTGAACTTTTTCTGTATTTATTTATGGACAATAAGACAATGCAGGCTTGTTTACACCTATATTTTATTATCATCTGACACAATACATATGCAGAAAAAAAAATGGTTTGTTTTTAAAATACAGAAGCTGCTAGCTCCAGTTTGATGGGGGATTGGTTGTATGGACATGCTCTTTGGTTGCAACCATGTCTCTTCTCCTCGCTGCCCGCTCCAGCAGTATGTGTTTCTATGCCTTTCGAATGGCACAGCAATTAGTTCGGAGGAATCACCATTCCCCTATTCCATTAGCAGCGGAAGGAAAATCCCTGCTCCTTAGTGCGTCCCATCAGCTTGCGTGCGCTTGGGACGCCAGCCCCTCTTTGCTGGGGTCAGTACCTTGGTTGTTTCGCTACAGCAAGTCCGGTGTGTCCCTCCCCATGGCCACGGCTGCCGAGCGAGGAGCCGGGGCTCTCAACAAGAGTTTTGGGGGGATTTTTTTTTCCCCAAAGAAAACAAAGTTCTACGGCTTCATCTTTTGTGCACCAAAATAATCATTAAAAATAAACGATGCATTTTAAGACCAGGGTGTTTAAAATGAGCTGCGTGTCTCACGTGGCACCACGTCTGTTTGCTGTTACTTTCTGCAGCATATTTCTCGCCCATTCTTCTATTGCATTTGTATAAGACAATAACTTGTAGAACCAAGAATTTTTATTTTGTAAAAAGCAACTAACTAGTCATTTGAGAAGCAGCTCTGCAAACCACTGATGGCATGAATGAGCTCTTCTAGTATGGATCCCATTAAGGCCACACTAGCAGTGTTTTGCTGGGCTGTGTCATGAGAAATTTTGGAGCACGCTTCTTCAGGTCCAGAGCATGCATTGTACATCCCCAGGTGTATTATAGGTATTACATTACATCCCCAGGTATCACACCAGCATATTACAAACTCAGTAAAAATATTTCGTGTGGCACAAGTGCCAGACTTTGTGGTGAATTTCCTTCAAGGTAGCACGGCTTATCTACCAAGAGCCACAGAAATGTGGCCGTTGATCTCAAACGCTATTTTACAGAGCGGCTTTTACTTCGAATGTATATGTGTGGGTGGGCAAGAGGATGGAGGGGCAGAACTCATCTCTTTTTCTTGTTTCTGAGCCTTTCAGCTCCATCATGGGAAATGCCCGTTTGAGACTTACCTGGAGTTTACACAACCGCTTGCGTATTCATCCTAAGATGGCTGCAGAGGGAAAAAACATTTCTCTACCTTACTTTCCTCCCGCCGTTTTTCAGGCCTATCCAATTCTCCAACGTAGATGAAGCACCGGAGCTCCTTGTGCTTTTCTGTCATCTTAAGGAGCTCACTGCTGTCAGAAAGCTCTTCTTAAAGGGATCGTAAAGGCTCTTACCCAGCCTTATCTTAACTTCTCGTATGTACAGTAACCAGCTCGCGCCACTGCAGCCTGCACTGGGAAAGCACGTGGCCCGTTCCTGGACCCTTCCAAGTCCTCCTGACCCCTGCTGAGGTCTGGGCACCAGAACGGGATGCAGCGCTGCAGTAATGCTCTCACAGAAGCGTAATTTCATTGTAATTTCATTGCAGGGGTGATACCATTTCTCTATTTCTGCTTGCTCAGATGCACTTGAAACCTCCTTGTTCCTCTGGCTAAATAATTACACTGGAAGCCACATATTCAGTAATTTATTTCAAATGACTTCCAGGCCTGTTTTAGGGTCACCAGTTTCCAGAATACAACCCCCCGTCTTGCACTCCTCATCTGCTCTGTTTATTTCTAAATTCATAATTGCACCTATGTCTATATGAAAATGCATGTGGTTTATATCAGTTGTCATCACCAGAGATGCAGGTCTTCCTTTCCAGGTTATAACAACTATTAAACAGCATTAGATCAAGAATAGGCTCCCACTGGACTTCGCTACAACTACCCTGTATGGGGTTGTCCTTCCCTATTTCCAATTCTTTTGATTCTCTCAGTTCACCAGTTTATAATTTTTTCAATGGGAGCTGCACTGGTTTTGTTTAGTGCTCTTTTTTCCAAAACACAAAAATGTAGGTACTTCATGGCAATACCGACTTTTGTATCCCACATAGTTGTGATTTCATGAAAAACATGTTATCAAGTATACTTGACAAAACCTGTTTTCCATAAAGTGATGTTGATTGACATTACGTACGGTCTCATCTTTCCATTTTTTACGGATTGCGTCCCCTATCAGCCTTTCCCTCAACTATGCCTGGGATTAATGCCAAGATAACTGGTTCAGTGTCTCCTGCATCATTCCCTTGGCTTTCTAAATCATTGGCTCAGCACTTGCTTTTAGGGCCCTCCTGGTCTTCTACTCATTTGCTTTTTGTTCCCCTCTCCCACTCCCATCTTTTGGGGATTTTCCCAGGGCTTAAAGATTTAGTTCAGAGGACTTCTCCGCTGCTTCTTATATTACTCTTGGGTACAAACTACTTAGGCCCATAGATTTTAAATAGTTACAGATTATGAATAACCACAGGCTTGCATTTCAGACCCGTATAAGCTATGTAGAGGGAAGGCATCCCTGCCAAAGTTCAGACACAGATCTAGGTTTCATTCTGGGCTCTTCCAATACTTTTTCGGTGTGAAGGAGCACAAAACATTTACATCCCGTGGGCCAGCTTGGCCTTTGCTTTTTCCTGGTGATTTCCAGTTCAACGTGGGCGTACACACATTACCGAATCAGCCTGACATTTATCACTGCACTTTCAGTGCTGCCATCTCAAACCTGACTGTGCTCTGATTGAAGTAATTTGGTTTTGAAATGGGCATCGTTAGCATTACAAGTGGGCTGTGGATTTTAGGATGCAAGTTCTGAAGTTTCCTGCTATTGCTGAGCGCTGAATTTCCTAGGCTCCTCTGTAGTATGAATAAGTTAAAGTGTTTCGTTAATGAGAAACGGCTATGTGTATTTTCATTTCCATCTCCACACCAGGGTCAAAGGTGAATGTCACTGCAAGGAGGAAGACAGCAGAGTCACGTCCGACATGTTTGACCTTAGCACACAATGGGCTTGACCCTGCATTGTCAGTCTCATTGATTTCCATTGCAGGAGATACCTGGCACTTTATAGCCTCGAGGTCCCAGAATCACCTTCCCCAAAATTTGAACACCTAAATACTGTAATTACTTAACCGTCTTATTTAATTAAAGCCATACCGAAGCAAGGCTGACAGACAGTTGTCCTGCTACCGTGTCACAGTAGGATTGCTCCCAGACGTGACAGAAATGAGTCTCCCTCAGTCCCTCACCCTGCACCCCTACCCCTCTCACCTCCTTTAATCATGTTCAACTCAGCATAATTAAAGGAATTTCCTCCTTTGCCTTCTTGGCTGCAGATACCAATTATCAACCTCGGTTTGACTGATGATTGACATGACTTCAGAGTGAAACTCAGGGTATACCTCCAGCCTCCGGTGAGTGCTGCCACCCCCATCCTTCTCACATCACGCAGAAGGTGCGCCCAGCCCGTCCCCATCTCCTCGCTCACTTACGTACGCTCATTGCTTGGGAGCAGAGCATCCCTGTGTAAGGGCCAGTGCCAATGCACGGCCCACAGATGCAACAGATTGGAGCAGTGTGGGTCGGAGAGGGGTTGAAGAAGAGCTTGAAGCCTCCCTGGATGCACCGCCTGGTAGTCCGTTTCACCGTGCACAGTGCTGTCTGGTGTTTACGAGTTTGAACAGAAAGCCAAGTTTGCTCTTTGAGTTTCTGTATGAAATAGTGCGATAACATATCAAGCGGCTAATGTCAAGAGACTTTGGGCTATATTCATAAATGCTTCAGTGAATCGGTAAAGACACAATAAATTATTGCTTCAGAAGTTTCTTCATTCACCTGCTCCAGGCAAATGGGAAAAGGACAATCAATATTGCTTTTTGAAATGCCAGAAATCCTAAACATATGAAATTTCCTGACAGTCCCTACATCTGCACTGGGATTTTATGAGGTTGCATCAGTTGACCTTCCCCCTTTCAGAGTTCAAGCAAGCTGAAAAAAAGGAATTGTAATAAATATAGCCACAGATGGATTTAAGCACAATACCACAAACCAAAGGACATTCAGTAATCCAGAAAGTGGGGCATATTCTAAAGGCAGTTCATTCTGAATTTTCAGTGAAGGAATTGATTTTTTTCCCACTGAAATGGAAATGAAACGGAGTTCGGTGGGGCAAAGTTTTGCTCCATAAAAGCCTCTGGTTCTGAGCCAGCATCTTAACAAAGCTTTACAGATGAGAGAAAGGGAAGATTTTGTTTGTTTGTTTGTTTGTTTGCCTTCTCTCAAGAGTACCAATTTAAGGAAGAAGGAGGGCAGAAGGTGGTGGTACTGCCCCAACGACCACCTGCGAGCTGGCCATGGCTCCTTCTCGATGCTGCAGCCTGGTGCAGCTCAGAGCGGACTGTGCAGCCATCCCTCATATAAAAGCATGGACTTTCATTTTCAACGTCTTTTAGCTTTTGAAGCTTCTTCCTTCTGTCTTCAGTCTGCCTTTTTCTCCTGGCATGCCTGCTTCCCCCTCGTCCACTTCCACACATCCCCCCACGCATGGGAAAATCCTTCAGATTTCACAAAGCACCCATCTTCCCCTTTTCTTTAAATTTCTCTTGGAAACATTCCTCAGCCACAATACCTACAAATCTCTCCCATCTGGGGCTGGTTAGGCAAATACGAGCTGTGACTTCTGGTTTTCTGCAAACCCTCTTCTTTTTATTGCTCCCCCACTTTCCCAACCCAGCCCTTGCACCCTGCTAACATGCAGATCTTCTGGCAAGGGATGGGGGGGCTCTCCTTTTCGCAGCCCACCTGCAAGGTGCCCAGCACAGAGCCTGAGCTATCGGGTCCTCCAGCTGGAGTTGCCGAGAGGGATCTGGCTGGGAACCTGCACAGCATATTCCTCTGTCGCTCCAGTTATGGAACCAGAGCGAGCGACCTTGCTGTCCACAGCGCGCTGTGCACCTTCACCTTCCACAGGCAAGTTCTCAGCAATCAAACAGTTAAATACCCAGCTTTTTTGCAAAGTTCAGGCGCTCTTACCCTGCTCACAAATGCCGCTTTGTGCTTTGATCGTTGTTTGCACAACAGTTCATGGAAAAGCCAAAACCGGAGCACTGCAGCAAGCCAAGCGGCTTGCTCGGCTTGCTGAAATCTGGCCTTTCAGATGTTGTTCTGAGGTAGGCTCAACCCCTGCCCCCTACCCCTACTTCAGGGAAAACCTACGGGTCGAAACGCTTTTAGGTGTCTCTGACAGAAATCCTGTGTGCCCGTAAACAAATTCTGGTTTATAGAAGTGGCTCGTCGGTATGAGGAACGGAGAAGCCATTTTCCCACCGTGCCTCATCCCTCTCCCTAAATACGCAGGACACACCGCATATGTGGAGGTGAGACCAACGTGATAAATTGCAGAGCAATGTGCTAGACGAATTTGTATTGCACCCCCAACAGCTTCCCCTGCCCTCTGACTTTTATCCCATCTCTCAGGGTTTACTCTATCATTCTTCTGAACAGCCACCATTTAAAACCAGAAAACTAACCCAGAAAGCCCACCGTCACCAAAAAAAAATACCCAACACCAACGCAGCCACCTGCTAGAGTGTTTTTCCCCCTTCTTCCAGACACAAGGATTTCCACACAACGCAACCTGGCCAGGGGGTGAGATGAGCAAGATGCCACCCTGGACAGGTCAGCAGTTTCATCATACATGACATCACTGTGACCCTAAGGCGTTTATCCCGCAGCCGTACAGAGCAATGCGAACGGGGCGCAAAGTCCTGCTGTCTGGACGTGGCAGCCTTTCAACCACAAGTGTGGCACAAGATGGGAAAGCGGAGAATCAGGCTGTGCTATGTTCAAATTTAATCTTTCAGGGAGAGAAATGAAAGGGCCGTGGCGCTGGGAAAGAGAGCTTTCCTGTTTCCTAGTGACACTCTATTTAGATCTGGAAGAGCTCCCAGAAAGGACTTTAAGTATGGAAGACCTTTGTTTTTGAAAACACAATTTTGGCTCATTTCAGAGGGGTTTTATGGTTTTCTGTGGGCATGGATAACTGGATTCGCGACAAGTCCTTTTGCATCTTTACCAGCAAAAGGATACAGAAGCTGTCACTGCACTTTTAAAACTTTCCAAACCCACATTTGCTCGTTTTTTCCTAATATGTTTGATCTATGCAACATCACCATCATCTGGGGTATACACATTTTATTTACATTAATGTAGCACAGCCCATGTAATTTGCTTGGATGAAGTAAAATTGATTCAATTTTGTACTTTTGATTCTCTTGCTAAGAGCTAATTCTCTTTCACCTCCTGCGATAGAGCACACTGCTCCCAGGGTCAGAAAGTCTCAGAGGCCACGACGTACCATTTAGCCATGAGCATGAAGAATTAGGTAGCGGTGAATTTGTAGCAATATATATAAATATCATAGCATTTGAATATGTACCACTCAATGCCAAGAACTGCAGTGAGCTTTAATGCAAACCATGCGTCGCATGAGCCTTTCGCAGCGTAGAGCACCCCTTACTAGTGACCATGCACATAAGCTGTTGTCAATTATTTCTATCCACATTGCACGTAAACATAGCCCAAAAGGGCTTTTGACCATCACAGCCAAGGGATGGAGCATAATTCAACAGAGAGGTTGACGAGCTGCTCAGAATATGCCAAGTAGGAGTCCGGAGCCCTGGGAGGCCTGTGGCAGCGTGATGATGGCCATGACCTGAAGTCACAGAGGTTGGGCTGCCACCAGGATGGGTATTCACAGTTGTCCTCACTGGTATGGACCAAAGAGGACTGGAGCCATACAATTTCCTTAGTGTTGGGGACTTCTGTGCCCTTGGAGAAGGGCTGAGATTTACTTCAAACATCTTTAATAAAATAAAATTATGATAAGCCCTTCTCCAGGCAAGAGTTGTAAATACCGCTGTGTACATTGGCTTTTAGAATAGAGATGTTAGCCAGAATATCTCAGACTGCATAATTTAGGGCCTTTTATCATTTCATCTTCCAGTCACAGTACCAAAAGAAGTGATGTCTGGAAGATAAATTTCACATGCTGAAGAAAATCCCTCACTTACTTACTTAAAATATATTTAATACTTGAATGGTGTAACAGAAAGGCCAGGTTTATTATTTTTCCAAAAATGGACTTAAAAACTCACTACCTCCTGCAAAATGGATGAGTTCTTGAAAACCACCTAAGTTTTTACGAGTTTCAGATCTTTTCCTTCTTCAACATCATAGGGAGCAAAGATATTGTAGTCTGAGAATCCCAGTATGTTTTTCATGACACATCAGTGTGCAGCAATGGGTTAAGCAGCGGGTTATTAATCATAGACTACAGTAATGCCTATTTCCCAGTATAATGGAGGACGCAGACTTTACAAGTTTCTGAGGTTAAATTATAACAACGACTTTGACTGGTCTTCAAGTTCTTGTACTGAAGCAGATGTTCATACTTTACCTCCATGTGTGATATAGCTATGAAAAAAATTAAATGGCAGAGCAGATGCAGTCGATTTGTGATGTATGCGATTCGGTGACCTTATGGAAGCAGGGAGGAAATCAGACTTCACAACTGTTCGTGGTCCATTCGTTGTTTGTGGAAGGTTAGGACCAACAGGTGAAAAAGATTGGGAGGTGATATTAGAAACAGGGCAGACTGAATGAAAGAAACATGTAGTCCCTGCCATGCAATCTATAGGTAATATGTAATTACCGAAACAGAAACCTGCTTTTCACGTGGGGTGTGGGCAACAGACCGTCACAGAAAACAAGGTGCACGGCAGCTCTGTATTTGTGTTTCACCTAACCAAAATCTAGAATTAAGCCAGCCTTAGCAGAAAAGTGTCATGGCAAATTAGTCCTCTCTTAGAGACAAGAAAAATCGTCCCAGGGACTGACGATCTCAGCCACATCGGTGTGTCCTGGAGGACAGCCAGATGCGCGGAGGCACAGCGGGTGAAGATAAGGCCAACTAGCAGGATCCAGGAGGTGCCCTGGGCATCTTGCATTCGGGAAGACTCGCCAGGGAGATTGCCAAGGCACCGAAAAATCCTCTAAATACGAAATACACAGACATCTGTGAGTGCGTAAATCACCCAAGAAGAGATTTGTCCCTCCAATCTGCCATGCAAATCACGCTGAAGTGGCAGGAGTGCAGTGTTTGCTTGGCTGCAGAGCATGAAGGGGACTCAGTCCTCCACACCTCCCTACATGGCGGGCCAGACCCTTCCCACCTTTCCTTCCCACCATCCCATCTGGTAGGATGCCAGGGCTGCAGGCAGCGCTTGCCGTTGGTACCAGAAGCCAGCTTCTCTGCTTGCAGTGGGGATATACATGTCCTGCCTGGTCCTGTGCTGGCCTCTGCCCTTGCTCTTGACCCGTCCTGGCCGACCCTATGTGCCCCAGCAGCCTGACCTGTGCATCAGCTGATTAGTGTCAGGCACCTGAACCACAGGGGAAGAAGTTTGAAAATCCATGTGAAGATGCCCCGTGTCTCTACAGTGCAAGTGGCCTGGGGTGCTTCAGTCTCCAGTTCCACCGCCCCACCCAGAGATGCCTTGAAGAATGTGTGTGTGTGTGCAGGCGTGTGCAGGGGAGCTCCACACTGAGTGAAGGGAACAGATTTTTGTGCTGCGTGCTCCTATCTGAGACACACGGATTTCATAGGAGAAACAATGCAGAAGTTAACCCAGAGGTAAAAATACTTTCCCCGTAGGTAGGTGTAACCAGAACTGTACAGCATCAGCTGGACGATGTCTCATCTACACAGAGGTCAGCAGCGTTGCTATTTGCCCGGCTCTGCTGGAAACACCTTTCCTCTCTCCTCCTGGAACAGCACTAGCACTTCGCAGCGGCAACGCACGGCCACCCTGTGCCTGATCAACCCTCCCAGGCTTTTCTGCCCGAGGTGCAATTTCTGGCACAGGAGCCTCCAGCTTATGTCAGCGGTGCTTGTTCAGCCCCCGAGAGCAAGACCTGGCGTTCAGTACTATTGAATTTCATCTGCTTTCTACTACTCCGGCTTTTAAGGTCACCCAGTTTTCCCGCGTGGTCAAGCGCTGCACCCTGACCAGGGTGCCCATTCCTGCCAAAGGGGATATATTTTTTGGAGACTATTGCGAATATTTGATTAACAGCATGAGGAACGACACTGGTTCCCCATGTGTCTCCCCAACCCCACAGCGTCACTTCTAGCCCCACAGTGCAACCGACTCAAGATTGCACTTCTGGAGCATGGGTTTACCCAAAATGTGGTTTTCTGCCCAAAAAGGGCTCTCCTGCAGCAGCATCAATGTGGAGTGAGCGAGCAGGCAGCGGAGGTGGCTGATGGAAACCCCATCCTACGTCCAGTTGAGGTGAAACGGATGTTTGTAGGCTTCAGGAGGCTTTGTTTTTCACCGAGTCTTTTCCAAAATACTGCTGGCAGACTGCTGACAGAGCATCTCCCCACTCCGTCTGTACCCACGTGTGCTGTGCGTGGAGACTGGGGTCCTTGCCTACGGCACCGTTTTGGGGTCCACATGTGGGAATGTCAGTGTGTTGGCCAGCCACCCTCAGGACAGGTGTAAAAATCCTGATTTAGGACTAATTATGGCAAAGTAATTATTTCTGAGCCATGATGGCAGGCAGTCCCAATTAGCTCTAAATAGGATATAAGTAGCAGCAGGGAGAAAACCTTCTGTCGGGAGACTCTAAGCTAGAAGAGGCTGAGGAGAGCCCAGACACACGCAAAATAAATAGGAGTCTTTTCAAGCAGAGGATTAGGTCGTGTTACTGCTTCTCAGTTTCCAATAACCCCAAGTCCTGGAAAGAAGGCTGGCAGAAGGTTGGGCTTTCTCTGCTCTGCCACGGACAGGGAATGGCCTCACAGTAGCCCCTGCTAGATAAAAAAGTAATAAATTACCTTTATCAGGATAATTTTCTGGAAGGTGGCTCTACCGTTGTTGCCAGCACCCATATCCTGGTAGCCGTGTCCACAGCTTTTCGTGTTCAGCACGTTTCATGTGCTCGACAGAAGCCCATCAGACAGCGTTTCCTTTGGCTGGCCAAAGGAAATCCTGCTTGATTCCTCCCCGGTTTATTTCAGGCGCAGCTTTATGGTGAGCATCTCATGCCTTTGGGTTTCCCCCCGATCAATAGACGCGGGCTGCTGGGCAGCTGCATTTTCAAGAGCTAAACGTAGAGATGTTCAAGAGGATTTCAGACTCATTAATAGAGTTTTACAGTGTTATCTCAAAAAAATATTTACAGCTTTCCTTAAACATTACAACTAACTTTCTGATTTTAATATATATTCGTCCTGTGGGTTTTTCACCCATTAAGATAGATTAAGTGACTACTTTAATGTACAATAGCAGATTTTGCCCTGTGGTTTCGTGGCTGGCTGTGGTTGACTGATACCCAGCCCTCTGAATCCCTGCTGAGCATCTAAGCTCTATGAACTGCAGTGAATGCATTTAATCTACATAAAAAGAACACAAATTGCATGTTAGCCTTTTTGAGCCCAGTAATCAGTTTTACAGTTTACTTGGTATGCTTCTCCGCAGTCCTAGTGGCTCCAAGGAGGTTCCAAGGATTCTTCCTCTTTTTTTTTTTTCCCTACTCATCTCACGTAGAAGAAAAGTGTTTGCATTTTGATTGTGCTCATTCCCTGACCCCTGTAATTTAACCATTGTTCATATTTAGTGCCGACTGGCATCCTGCGGGGCAGCTGATAACAATAATTTGTAATAAACCATATGCAGGTTCCATTTTTTTAATCCTTGTTTTCCCTAATAATGCAAAATTAAATTTGTTAATTAAAACAGATGAAATCAAATAGGATTCTGGGGCTGCAAAAATACATGGATTATCCTGGCTTCACATTTAGGACAATTATAATATTTGGCATGTATATAGAGCTTCGAAAGCAACGTCGCAGTTAATCCTCACCCTACCACCCCTCTGAAGTGTGTTGTTATTCCTCAATTCACCGATGAGGATGCCCAAGAAAAGAGGTTAACTCCAGAATTAGCCAAAGCCTGTGCTGGCACAAGTGGCTTGCTGCAAGGCCCCCTCCAACCCCGAAGCGTGGTTTTGGATGATCGGGAGATGACCAGGGAAGCCCGCAGGTCCCCCGAGCTTTTGCAGGGAGGGGGATGAGGAGGTGACGTTCCAAAACGGGGCCCAGAGGCCGTGGGTTCGCTCGGGGTGCTCCGAGTGAGGCACGTGGAGCATCCTGCCGGTCCCATCACGGCGGCATCGTACGTAGACCACGAGGTGCGAACCGAGAGGCTCACCTGCCAGCGTTGCCCAGAGTGGCATGCGGATGAGAACCTCGTCCCAAAATTATTATAATCCCAAACACATACATGCTCTTCGGGACTCGGTAAAAAAGCAAACCTAAACTAACGACTAGGGGAAAAAACATATAAAATACTCTTTAGACCAAACAGTTCTCTGGCAAAATGCAGTTTCAGCTAAATATTTTGTGGGGTAATGTTGATATCAGTGTTGGCAGATAGAAAATATTTTAACCTTGCATCCCGACTCAATTCCAGCTCAGGTCATTTTGATGTTTGCAGTGTGGCCGTTTTCAGGCACAAATACACTTCGGTGTGCGAGTGAAAACAAAAAGGAAATCAAACACAGCAAAACATGACGTCTTGGCAGCTCTGCAATTTATTTTGGAGGAGGGCTGGATTTTCTGGGGCACTGCAGGACGCGGCGCTCCCTGCGAGGTCGCAGCTGCTGCTCCCTCTCGCTGCGCTGCAAATGCCTGAAACGCGGGTCCCGGCGCAGCTCGGGTGGTGAGAACGTGTGAGGTGACGGGAGCGTGCCCCAGCTGGGCTCCAGGTTGGCCGTGGCGAGTTTTCTCGTTCGGACTCACGGGCTATAGAAGTCCTCTGCTGCGCTGTGGGAGCAGAGCTGCAGCCTCTGGCTTCTTCTGCGGCACCTGGGCTGGGCTGGGACCGTCGGACCCTGTGCTGGGGCGCGGAACTGATTCCACCTGAAAGGCTCGGTTTTACCCTGCTGTGGGGGAATAAAGGGTGACCCTAAAACCACGGCCCCGCGGTGCGCCTGCCCCGCCGCTCAGAGGGCTGGGAAGGAGGCACGGTGCCATCTCAAACGGAGGCAGGAGCCGATGGCAGGTGACAGGACTCTCCCGGAGGGATCAGCCCGGGTATCCCTCACGCGCCGCGGGCTCCCCAACGGGGCGGAGAGACGCGGGGTATCCTTGCTGCAGGGGACGGTCAGAAATCAGCCCACGACACAAGCTAATGAGGAACATGACGAGGGGTGAGAAGCTGAGGGTGACTGATAGCAGACAAAGCTGGTGCTGCTGGGAACGTTTCGTATGGCCGGGAAAGAGGTTTGTAGCCTCTGTCAGCTGTAACAGGCAAGGTTAAAAGGATCATCTCCATATTCTCCCCCAAAATATCTACCTTCAGCAGACAGTATATTCTGGCAGCTCGAAAGGGTGAATGCTGCAGAAAGCCGTGAGGGCGTCAAAAACAGATTACATCTTTTTTCCTTAGAGGAAATCTTCAGGACATCTGGAGGACAGCTATAAAATGTTCCTATTTTATGTTTTAATTACATTTTTAGAGATTGTTAGTCTAAGCATCCTCTGCTTTAAAAAGAGAAAACTTCGTGCTCAAAGTATACAGAAAATTAAAATATCTACCAAGAACTGTAGCTATGTTTTGGTTAGTTGTCACTTGTAACTCGGTATATTATAAATAATGGAAGAGGGAACATTAAAACATGAGCTCCAACAATTTTCACCAAGAGTCCAACAAAGAAACAGACTATAGGTGTTGACAAGAATTGTTTGGTGGAGAATGATATTGCATATTGCAGAGCCTGTGAACATCAGCTTTACATAAACTTCTTCCATATGAGACGTTAATCAGGATGGAGAGCTGAAGGGTCTGAAAACAATCAACATTTCTCCTTTCAAACCCCTAATGTTCAGTGTGAGGAGTTCACGGTGTCCCCATGCGGTGGGAGCGCAGGAGGACCCAGGGCACCCGTGGGCGGGGGTAGGGGTGTGGGAGCTGGTGAGGTGAACTTCTGAAGGAGGGCGACCAGACTGAACGAGCCTGGGACGGGTGTTTCAGTGGTAAAAATGAATAAAAGAAGGAGTAGAAGGGGCCTGGGAGGTTTAAAAGAATAAATGCGAGGGGAGAGCCGGCAGCAAAGGAGACAGAGCTGCAGACGTACACGCGCATCTTAGATGGATAGATGGATTACTCTAGTTCCGACAGATTGACTTCGGTGATAAATGAAAGTATTCACAAAGTAAATATAATAGCTATATGCAGAATATGGGTATATCTTCAAATATACTGATATGTATATATTTCATATGTATGTGACTGTATACGAAGGTATATAGGCATGGTTTGCCTGTCTTTTGAACCAGAATTTGGAAGGAAGGAGTAATTTTTGGAAAAGTAAACAATTGTATTTGACAGTTTCTAAGCAAGATTTCAGTTTTGCATTTTGAAATGATACGCTGATTTTCATAAATGCAAAATGCATTTGAAAAAAAAGGGGGGGCGGGCAGTTTCCCCTATTTACCTTTGTGTAAAGATCTAGAGGTGGAATACGGTTTGATTGCAAAATATATGCTGTTCCCAAGGGAACTGCTGCTTGAAGGGGCTCACTAGCCGTGATTAGATTGATCAGACGATCATTTGCTCCCAGCTTAAGCTAGTATAAAGCCAGAGAAAGTCAATTGGCTCGAAGGACCTGCGTTACGGTCACCTGGCAAGCTTCGCTTCCTTGGGTTAAAAAGGACCAAAACAAAGTTATTCTGACCATAGTATTGCTCTTAGTTCAGAGCAGCACCCCAGCTGAATTCAGAGGCTGGATCTGTAGGTGTGGCTGGTAGCACGCCGTGATGCGCTTGCTCCATCCCCATTTACACCAGCACTGACCTCATCAGTTCGTGTTAGGGGCAAAACGCGCATTAAACCATGGGGCACAGCAAGTTCCTAATGATGACGACTCTTTTTTTTGGGGGGGGGGGTTGGTGCTAAGCTGATCAAGACAGCGCTGCTGTGGGAAGGCTCAGGGGGCCGTGCCCAGGTCCCCTGCGCCCGCTGCCATCCGTCACCCCTGGCCCCTACCGGGGAAGGCCACCGCGCCGTGCGTGTCCCTGCTGCTCCCAGCGCCTGGCGCAGGGATGCTCCGGAGGGTGGCGGGACCTCTCCCCCCTCGCTTCCCCCCAGCCCTCCCCACCGGGGCTGGATTCCCCCCACGGCTTACAACCTTGTTACAGTGGGTCAGACCTTCAGCACACAAATTTGGGATTGCATCGTTAAGAGCAATGCTCCAAATTAGCTACACATTTCTCGTGTTCTTCTTGTCCCTCTAAATGCTCCTGGGGGATATTTGGGGGAGGGGCGGTATTTAATTATTTTTTCTACCTGCAAAATGAATCTGAAAGTTTAGTGCAAAGTCAAGCAATCTTCTTTTACTTAAAGTCACTCGCACATATACTTTCACTCCCCATCTCTTAGGGAGTGAATATTTATATATTGAATTCACAGAAACACTAGGTTGGAAAGGAC
>NW_010551775.1:0-309 GCF_000687285.1 Phaethon lepturus
CCTCGCCGCCTACGTCACGGGGTACCAGTTCATCCACACAGAGAAGCACTACCTCTCCTTCGGGCTCTACGGGGCCATCCTGGGGCTGCACCTCTTCATCCAGAGCCTCTTCGCCTTCCTAGAGCACCGGCGCATGCGGGACGAGGGGCGGCCGGTGCGGCTGGGGCGCTCGGTGGCCCTTTGCATCGCCGCATACCAGGAGGATCCCGACTACCTGAAGAAGTGCCTGCGCTCTGTCAAGCGCATCGCCTTCCCCGACCTCAAAGTAGTGATGGTGGTGGACGGGAACGGCCCCGACGACCCCTACAT
>NW_010551775.1:330-552 GCF_000687285.1 Phaethon lepturus
GCTCCGAGCACTCGGGCAGCTACGTCTGGAGGAGCAACTTCCACGCGTGGGGCGAGGGGGAGACGGAGGCCGGGCTGCGGGAAGGGCTGGCCCGCGTCCAGGCACTGGTGCGCGGCACCACTTACTCCTGCATCCTCCAGAAGTGGGGCGGGAAGCGGGAGGTGATGTACACGGCCTTCCGGGCGCTCGGAGACTCCGTGGACTACATCCAGGTGGATGCAT
>NW_010551776.1:0-454 GCF_000687285.1 Phaethon lepturus
GCGCCACGTCCACACGTTTTTTGAACACCTCCAGTGATGGTGACTCCACCACCCCCTGGGCAGCCTGTGCCAATGTTTGACCAAATGAAATTAAATTCAATTTCTCAGAACACTAAATGATCCCTGTGAAAAACATACTCCGGTTGGATTTTGCCTTCCAAGTATTTCCTGCGCTGTAAAATAAAAATCTGCCCTGATACCAAAGCAGGAAAAATACCATTGGGAAGTCTCAGTCCTGACAAAACGGCATTTTTCTGTAGTCGTGGTAGGAAGTGTGGATCACAGCTGAGCCCCTGAAGCCCGAACCACCGGGATCTCTATAGATCTGCCCCAGGGTTTGGGGTAGGGCCGGGCACCAGACCCTGAGCTCAAGCCAGGTGACAACAGAGGGGCCATCAGAGGTGCCTGGGGCACGCAGGTCCCTTGCAGAGAGCCGGCAGATGCGGGGCCCTGG
>NW_010551776.1:485-687 GCF_000687285.1 Phaethon lepturus
GGCTGGAAAGCAGCAATCCCGTGGGTTCTTGGGGTTCTCCCAGCCGTGGGAATCCATAGTTCTCACCAGAGGTGTTTTAACCCTGCAGTCCCACCGAGGCAACCGGTGATGAGCTCCTTCCTGGAGACCCGGGGCGGGCACCTGGGCATCATCCAGTGCACCGTTGAGAGCGACCCGGAGGCCAACCTGACCCTACGGCGAG
>NW_010551777.1:0-10729 GCF_000687285.1 Phaethon lepturus
TTTAGCTGCCTGCACCTTGCCAGCCACAGAGCACGTCACCATTCTTGTGACAAGTGTCAGGGGCAGCCCCGAGAGCAGCATCAGGTCAGCTCATCCCCTAATGCATCCCCAGAATTACAGTCCCACTGTAATTTTACTGCTGGGATGTTGCCCGTCCCCTGCTCTGCGCTCTGGTTGCAGGGAGCTGATCAGGCAGGGCTCTACCATGGGGCTGCTGTGTTGGGCAGCGGCGGCGGGCAGAAAACCCTCCCTTGCAGGGAGATGGGGGAGCAGGGAGGATGTTTGGGGCAGTGGGTGGTTTTGGGGGCTAGAGGCAGTAGGTGTCCATCCCCTTGCTCCTAGCTAAGCGCCTTAAAAGCAAAGGGAGGGTGAGACGGGAATCTCAGAAATCTCTGAGCTGTGCAAGGAGAGCAAAATCCCATCCAGGGACAAACATTAGCAAGGCTGGAAGGAAAAACTATGTGGGGGAGCAGGGAGGATGTTTGGGGCAGTGGGTGGTTTTGGGGGCTAGAGGCAGTAGGTGTCCATCCCCTTGCTCCTAGCTAAGCGCCTTAAAAGCAAAGGGAGGGTGAGACGGGAATCTCAGAAATCTCTGAGCTGTGCAAGGAGAGCAAAATCCCATCCAGGGACAAACATTAGCAAGGCTGGAAGGAAAAACTATGATGGTGGTTTTGCCAAGGAAGTAGCACAGCGTGGGCTGCTGACAAGGGCTGCCGACAAGGGTGCTCCAAAACCGGTCATCCCTGTGTCCCTGGATGAGCTTTTCCCTGCTGCATATAAAGGACTTCTTATTTAGGTTCCCAGCAAAGAGATCCTCGAGTTTGAAAAGGGAGCCAGGAGCGTGGGGCGGGAAGGACAGGGCAAGGTGTAAGCCATTCGCAGCGGCTGTAGAGCACCCAGCACAGCTGGCTGGGAGCAGATGAGGTGCAGCACATCCAGCACCCCTTACCTAGAGCGTTTGCGTCCCCAGGGTTATCAATGCCGAGAAGTCGGAGTTCAATGAGGACCAGGCAGCCTGCTGTCAGATCTCCATCCGGAGGAGGGAGCCAGGCCTGGAGGAGGATGAGGAATGGCTGATCCTGTGCTCCACGCAGGTATAGCCCACGGGCAGGCTGTGCTCACCCTGCTGCCAGCCCTGGTCCACACCCAAGGGCCCAGGTACAGGAAACATGGGGTTGCCCCATCAGTCCTACATGCCCACATGCTGAAACCCTTCCTTGGATGCATTTAGGGGACCCGTATACCCTGTGTCTGGCCAGCAAACGCCCAGCTCCGCTTGTACCTGCCATTCCTCCTTCCCTGGCCCATAACTTGTGCCATCTGAGGTCATCCGAGCCCTTTACTCGGTGCTCTCAGCTTTCCTTTGCTGTCCTTGCTCTGCTTTCAAGGGCCAGTGTGTGTTGTCATCACCAGGGGACAGCAGCACATGGGATGCTCTCACCCAGGAGCAGCTCTGCCTCGCCTCTTGTGAAATGGAGTAGCCCCATCTGCCCTCAGACGCAGAGGAATGGCGTGTGCGGGTGAGCGGCTGCGAATCCAGCCGCTCACAGCTCAGATAACACGTCTGGCAGAGCAGCACATGGGCATCACATGAGTTTGAACCATGCAGGGGACTAACTGGCAGCAGGGAAGGGTAGGTGGGGTGGAAGAGCCAGGCAAAACACGTACACCGACGTCCTGGCTGCGAGCCTGCTGTCTGTACGACCTCTCTCCAGCCCCTGTCTTCCCCCTCTCTGAAGCTCCCCGTTGCTGTCTTGTCCTTCTTCCCCACTGCAGTTTCTGACTGGTTACTACTGGGCACTATTTGATGGCCACGGTGGCCCAGAAGCTGCCATCATCGCCTCCAACTATTTGCACTACTGCATCAAACAGAAGCTGGAGGAGGTTGTAGGAGGCATCACCGAGGCCCGTCCCCCCATGCATCTGAGCGGACGCTGCGTTTGCGACAGCGACCCCCAGTTCGTGGAGGAGAAGCACATCCATGCAGAAGACCTGGTGGTGGGAGCCCTGGAGAATGCCTTCCAGGAATGCGTGAGTACCCTGTGCAGGGCACCGGTCCTGCTGCCCCAAGCAGTCAGTCTGTCCCTCCTCGCTACCCATGGTGGGCAAGGTCTGCAGTTCTGCAGCTCATGGAGCAGGCACGAACATTCAGCCAGACGTTTAAGTGTGCCGAGATCACGCTGGGTCAGCTCCCCAAGATCTGCCTTAGATCTGTTGCATATGGGCAGTGCTGACCCAGAGCAAAGCTACAGCATCTCTGCTAAACTGCACCCAGGCAATACGCTTCTTTAGGGCTAGATGGTGGCTATTGTCAGACTTGTACAGCGTGTGCAAGTTTGAGATCTCCCCATCACACTCCTAAAACAGTCTTTAGTCCAGTAGCAACAGCTTTGTTGGCCGTACTGAAGCAACATTGTCTCACCTTGCTGGTTTGTCATGGCCCATCTGCAATCAGTTTTGGCTCTGGATTTCTGCTGGGAGGCACAAGGCAGCTGCAGAAAGCAGCAGCCTGGTTCATGCCTCTCTCCAAACTTGTTTAAACCAACAGGATGAAGTCATCGGTCAGGAGATGGAAGCTACGAACCAGACAGGAGGCTGCACTGCTCTGGCTGCTCTTTATTTCCAGGGAAAGCTGTATGTGGCTAACGCTGGGGACAGCAGGTGAGCCACAATAAAAGGGGGAAGTTGGTGGGGGACAAGAGCTGGGAGATAAGCAGGGTTTCCAGCACCTTACTTAACCCTATAGAAGGTAAACGTGCAGCCCAGCCATTCCCCTCCTGCTTGCCACAGGGCCGGTTGGATGGATGGATGCTCGCTCTTGTGCCTCCTTGGAAGGGTTTCAGGATTTCAAGGGCGTAACACTGCCCTGTCGCAGGGCAGTGTTGGGGGAGTAGTGCAGCAGTAAGCTCAGCCTGGCAGATGTTTAAAAGTGGAAGGTGATTTCAAAGCATCTTAAAGAGCTTCTTCAGCTGGCATTGGCCCACCATTCTTCTAGCAGTGAGCTCTACCATTGTCAAACCAGGCAGGCTCAGTTCTCTGCTGCAACAGTGCAATTACAAGAGTTATTTAATACACTGGCACTTTTAAACGTTCCTGGGTGCAGAGCTATTCTCTGGCCTTGCTCTGCCGCTGGTTACCGCTGGTCCCACACCTGGCTGACCCTAGGGCTAGTCTTGGTCAGAAGAGGGCTGCAATGATGGGCATGTGGGAGGACACAGCTTGGCTCTTTGCCTCTTCCCCCTCGTAGGGCGATTCTTGTTCTGAAGGACAACATTGTGCCCATGAGCTGCGAGTTCACACCCGAGACAGAGAGGCAGCGAATCCAGCACTTGGTGAGTGACTCCTTCCACACATCAAGCAATCCAGCTGCAGGCATCCTACTGGGTCAGACAGGGCTTGTGGCAAGAGCACCACCAGCTTTCCTCAAAGGCCACTGTGTGGCCAGAATACCATTGGGCACCAGCCAAGGTGGGCTCAGGGCAAGACTAAGCCTGTTGGTTGAATATGGGAGATGCTGACATCCTTGGGATGTGCTTTCCCAGTTCTGTTCTCCATTCTGCTGCTGGGAGTGCCATTCCTGAGACAGAAGCCATACTCCATTGAAGCAGAGCCTGTCCATCCTCACACCTTCACTCCCTCCTGCAGGCTTTTCTTTTCCCCAAGCTCCTGGACAGCGAGTTCACACGCTTTGAGTTTCCACGGAGGTTGAAGGGAGACGACGTGGGCCAGAAAGTCCTGTACCGGGATTATTTCATGGAGGGCTGGTGAGTCCTTTCTGCCTGAGGATAAGGGTGCAGCACAGGGCAGCTCTACCTGCTCATAGCGATGGGGAGGTAAAGGGAGAAGGGGCACAGGCCACTGGTGAGAGTGGTGGGCTTGATCTGGCACAGCTTCGCACCATCAAGTGAAGGATGCTGCGAGAAGCCTCCCCCCTGACTGAAGGACTGGGGCACTTGCACGGTGGTTGGAGAACAGTTGAGATGGTCCTTCTGGGCTCCTGTGAGGTGGGGCTGGTGCAGGTACAAGCTGGAGAGGAAGGGGGAGGGAAAAACACCTGGGCATTCAGCAAAGGATCATCTTCACTGCATCTGCTACAGCAACTCACCTTGCCCCTGCCTCAGCTGCCTGTACATGAGGGCACCACAGGGTTGAATCACAGTTGAAATGCTCTAGCTGTGTTGTACCTTCAAGTCAGACAAATCCCTAATCAACGCCAAATCCTCTGTTCTAGGGGATACAAGATGGTGGAGAAAGCCGACCTCAAGTATCCTCTTGTCCACGGTCATGGGAAGCAGGTAGCTTAATGCTTTATGCACTGGGAAGGCAGAGCCAAGTCTACTGGAGGTCCTCGGTGACCTTGTCACTCACGGTCACGCTCTGGGGCTCTCCGGCATGGTGCAGTCCCACAGCCCCAGTACAGCAGCTCCCTTCACTACCACAGCCCTCCAGGTGTTGCACCCTCCAGAGACCTTCTAGCAGAGCAGACAGTGGCCCTGAGCCCACCTGCCCTTTCCTCATCTCCCCTTGCAGATGAGAACTCATTTCACATGAGGACTATTTCATCATATCCCACTTTGGACTGCCTCCCCCAGCTCTATCACTTTTCCCACAAACCCTCTTCCTCAAGGAGAGGCTGAGAAAAGGAGCGTGGAGGAGGCAGGGAGAAGCAATGACTGCACACATCCAGTATCTACCTGCTGGGGTCGAGCAGAAAGAGCCCCATCACCTCCCCCAGTGCTACAAACCGCATGCCACCCCCCTGGCAAGGAGTCAGTGCAGAACCTCCTTTGCCAGGAGAAAGGACCCCTCCCCAAACCAACCCAATAATCTTCCTCGCCACCCCAAATCAAGAGCAGATGTAGCATTACGCAGAGTACATGTACTAACTCCAGAGCACGCCATGGGCCACCACAAGCCATCCACATGCAGGCTGGCTGTCTCCATGCTCACATCATGCCATGGATTCTGATCACTCCTCCATCTCCTCAAGTCTCCAGGGACTGCCCTGGGTGATGCTTGGGGAGGGGTCCTACAGGCAACATGTAGATCAGTCAGGACAAGCCACACATCAGCCTTTGAAGCTGCCACATTCTTACATTTCAATACTGTTTTGCTCTCTTTGGGGCCAGGCTCGCTTGCTGGGGACTCTGGCTGTCTCTCGAGGTCTGGGGGATCATCAACTCAAAGTCATCGACACCAACATCGAAGTCAAACCTTTCCTCTCCTGCATTCCCAAGGTCAGTCGCGGCACATGGGAATTGCAGGATGGAATTAAACGCGCTGCTCCTCCTCTGTAGCACCCACCTTTTACAGATGGGCAGGTGTTTTTCCATCCCCCATCTCTCTGCATACTGCCCAGAGAATCCTCAAGACAGAGGAATAGAAGCATTGCAGCAAGGGGACGTAAAAGATTCACAGCACCCTGGTCCCACCTTGTCACCTGTCGGGGGAAGAGTCATCTCCCTGACCCCCTCAGCACACTGCAGGAATTGGCACTGATTTACTCCTGTGCTTTCCAGGTGAATGTATTTGACTTTGGTCTGCATGACATAAAGGAAGACGATGTCCTCATCATGGCAACCGATGGCCTTTGGGATGTTTTGTGCAACAAAGAGGTGGCCCATATGGTCAGGAGCTTCCTTGCAGAAAACAGGACAGATCCTGACAGGTAATAGCAGCTTTGCCATCGTTCTCCCTTCCAGACAACCTGGTCAGACCAAAAGCAGGCTGAGATCACTCTGCTTCTAAGTCAGCTCCAGCACGGCGCAGCAGAGTCCAGTTTCCTGTGACTCTGGAAATTGCCTCCTAATCTTTCCCCAGCCTAAAGAACAATGATAAAGCTGGTCTCTTAAAAAAAACCCCTACTATTCTGACAACATAAAGCTACATCTCAGTGTTGTTCTTAAGGGAATAGTGCCATGTTAACCCAAACCTTGCATTTTTTTCCACCACAGATTTTCAGAACTGGCCAAGTGCTTGGTATGCAGAGCAAGAGGAAAGAAGAGAGGCCACCAGTGGATGCTGGATGACAGCCACGAGGCATCCTACGATGACATCTCTGTATTTGTCATCCCGCTACACAACAGGGACGAAGACTGACTGTTAGCATGACATGCAGGATCTCTGTGTCCCCCTTCTGTGGTGCTATTAAGCATCAACCCGAGACTGAGGGATTTCTGCTGTGCAGGTACACTCTCTTCCAGTAAAACCATCTGCAGCGGAACCTGAAAATGCACAGCCAGCACTTAGGCAGAAGATAAACAAGAACATTAGCTCCTTAAGAACACACAAGAAAGGAACAGTGGTCAACAAATCATTCTCCTTACTCCTTTCTCTTTGTTGGGCCAAGGAGAAATTGCAAAAGGGGCCACGTCAGCTGAAGGGTACTATTCCTAAGATCTTTGCCGTACAGCAAGCCTCAAATACACGTTTCTAGTGACCCCGCTCCCCTTTTAATATTGAAGAATGAGGATCAATTGAGATCCAACCAGTCTCAAGAGCTGGATTTTAATCGGACTTGAACTAAGTTGTGTAAAATTGGGTGCGTGAGCTGAAGCATCCCTCGTACCCATTTGCTGTAACATGAGCTGTACTGAAAACCCAGGAGCTGCTGCTAAGACAGCACTGGGCATGGCCACGGCTGCCTAACGCAAATGCTGGAGCAGTAGGCTGGACCTCTTGAGAAAGCTGCCATTTGTAGGCAGCACCAGCTCAAAACAGACAATGCCACACATTGGCGTACAGGAGCCTCCTGTGTAAAGATACATGCCTTACTGTTACTTAAGAGCATTTAAGTATATTAGTATGTAATGCAACAGATTTCTAACAACTCTTAGTCCACACCACTTGCTAACACTTTTTGTATTCATTCAGGCCATTTCTGACAGCAAGGCTGGTTTTGTAGCAGTAGCACTGATGAGAACCAAAGTGCTTAAGTACATCAGCTGATTTAGTAGAAAAGCTCCAAGTAAAATAAAACCAGTTTGTTCAAATTTGTCTGCAGTGCTGAATCACAAGCGCTTAAACTCATTACGTCAGGAACAGCAGTGCGGAAGACATGCCAAACAGAGCTGGGCCTTGAACTCTGAGGATCTGCTTCTCAACCTGTTCATTAGCCAGGCAAATTCAGGTCTGGACAAGCTTCCCATCTCACCAAGTCCCCTCTCTTGCTTCCATGATTTGTTATACATGTTGCAAGATTCCCCAGTGAAGCAGATGACCTGCAGTGTGTAAGTTCCATAAGGATGAAAATCCAAATAAAAATACTTTTTTTTTTTTTCCCATGCTTCTTACTGCAGTTTTTTTCCTGTCAGAGGTTTTACACAGCCTTAGAAAACCACAGAGGTTTTTGCTTAGGATTTGTCTTTGCTGAAAACCAGTTTGTCAGAAGTATTCCCTAAGCGGTACTACCCCGAGGGCTAGGCGTCAAAAGATGATTTCCTGCAGTGGGAGGCCTGAACCCAGGAATGAGGCAGCCTTCCCAGCTATCTGCTCATGGCTTAAGCAAGCAATATAACAAAAAACCCCTACAGCAGCTGCAATGCTCTATATACATTGACTCTAATGAGTCAAGTCAAAACAAGCTATTTGCCCACCTTCCTGCTAAAAATCTGGCTCTTCCATCCAGACCACAGGCTTCTATGAACACCCCTCTCCTTAGGGCACCATACCTCAACAAGTAGCTGTCACAAGTCTGCTTCCCTACCCTGATATATTCCTAGGCAAGAACAGCCTCTTAAAATGGGCAATTTATGTAGGGATAGCTTCAGAGCATCACAATTTCCACTACAGAGCTGACTTCCCAAAAGGAAGGGGCTTTTAAAAAATTTGACTATTTTCCCATTCCCCTCCAAGAAAACAGCAAGTCGTATCACACCGGACAAATGCAGAACTTACAGTACTCTGTGATCTCTCTACAAAATATTTATTGGTAACAGCCACAACATTGAATTCTCCACATATGTAGTATTTTGTGACATAGCATAATTTGACTTTATATATTTACACTCATCTGGCAGATACCACCTAGGAGTCAAACTCCCCATACCAGCTCATGACCAAAGAGACCAATTTCTAGGACTTGCCAGGATCCTAGCCCCTGACCAAAAACCAAGGTGAAGTCTCTTAAAGTGCAAATATAGTCAAGAGGCATTGGAAAAGATACACTGCTGCTTCTAAATTTCTTCACTCAGTTGCTCCTGCGACGCGCAGAGCAGGGGTTGGGACATTAACCAAGGATGTGGGAGCCTCAGAGAGAGAAAGAAAAAAAAAAAAAGATCTCTCAAAGAGTAACTTGGAGAAGAGAATTACACCCAAAGTCTCCTACAGCCCAAGCCCACCACTTATTTCAAGGTGGGCTGTCGAGTCTCACTTCCCCCTTGTTTCGAAGAAAGGTCTTTACTTCATCCCAAAGAACAGGAGGGCATTACTCTTTTCAATGTCAAATTTGGGGGCAGAATTGCCATTTGCTGCTTGGCTTTACATAAGGCTAGAGACTCTGTTAGACCTGGGAGTGCTGTTTTTAATGAGGTCCCTTTCTGATTAGCTGGCTGCCCTGAAGAGCACAGGAACTGCAATTCTGATACCTTTAGCACGTAGAAGCTTTATTCACCTTTCCCATCTAACTTTCTAGGAACACGCAATACTTGAGTTCCCTCTTTTAGAGGCAGTGGAAAACACTCAGTGCTACATGGACCAAGACAGACGTCTTTGCCTGTGTGGGTGGCAGTCGGCCCTGGGAAGGCATTCAGCTTTAATTTTGAACTGAGCATTAGTGCCATGTTGTACATGAACCTATAAATTATCTTCACTCCAGAAAGCCGCTGATGTTCTTAGTGTACGTGTCCTCCTAGATCAGTCCTTTGGTCCTCTTTTTCTTAAACATTTCATGCTGCAATACACAATGTTTTACAACACTGCAAGCAGAAGAGAGCTGAACAACCATCTTTAGACAAGTGCTCAAACCACATCAGCAAAGAACATTTTTAGAGTAACAGACTTCCAAATGCTTCCCTGTGAAAAATAACAAGAAAAATGTCTGGAGGCTATCTGTTCAGTTCCTCAGGCAACAGACTTGGTAAAACCCTGAAAGATGGTCTGCTGAAGTTTTACTGTTAAAATGCACTACAAACCCCAAATACCTGTATGTTACAAACCACTGCAAAATGCGGCTGCTTACAGGAACACCAACAATAGTAAAATAGCACCAAGCAGCCTGAAATGCAACAACACTGAGTTGAAGAGGTGGCTGTGGAAACCTACTCAACTGTGAGGACCGAGGTCTCCATCTCCCTTCACGCTGGGCATTTATAGGTGACAGTGGGACAGGACAGTACACGCCGGGAAGAGGGATGCTGGTGTAGTAGTATGAATCTCTCGTCTGCATCTCCAACAGCAGGCCTGTTTGGCAAGATTGAAAGTGTCAGTCTACTGTTCCCTTCCCTCTTCCAGTCTGGAGGACAGCAAACTCACATCACAGATCCATGCATCATAGAAATGGCTCTAAACTCATGCAGTAGCATCAGCAGAGGCAAGCCACAGAGCCTAAGGAGAAGCTTCAACCACAGCATCGATCCAAACATCAAGTTTATCAGACTGCCTTGTGCACGGCAGCCCTTCTGCTGACTGTCACAGGCAAACACTGCAGCTCAGCCTACGCTGCTACTTTAAAGGCACCAGCAGTGAAGAAATGCTCATTCCCCATCCCCAGCTCTTAGCATGGGGGATGTAAAAAACAACAACAAAAAAAAAACAACCACCAACCAAAAAGGCAAGGAAAAGCAAACCAGAACCTGTTCTACAAGCTGATTTCCAGGGAGACATGCTCTGAATTATATATAGTGCCCCACCGTTGAGACAAACTTTGCTGTAATAGGGGAACGCTGAGACAACCAACCAAAGAGCACTGTTGTCCAGTACAGACTGGCACTTGAGAGCAGAGAGAACATGCCAATTGCTGTGCTGGTCACCTTAACAGCATTTGACATTTAGGAGAGGGGAAGCAGACGTGATTGGGCAAGGGAAAGATGTGACCCAGCACATAAAACCATGTGTGTTTGGAAAGGCAAGAATACAATGAATACCACGTTTACGCTGAGCCTGTCCCGGCCTGCCGGTAGATGCATTAGATCAATGCAGCATTTCAGGAAAAAAAAAAGCCTGGAACCAGGCTTGAAGACCAGCTTGCCAGCCATTCTGTGCCACTTGCCCACAAGCCCCTCTGGAGCAGGAAAGCACGTCCCACCCATCTCCTTGCAGGGGCGTTGCCTGGAGCAGGGCCACAGCAAAGCAGAGTCAGCAGTCACATGTAAAAATCTTTAAAATTCAATTCTGAAGACACCACCTGACAAAGGAAGCGGCACTCTTTCAGGGCTATCGCTGAAAACCTGCAAGGCCTGTAACAAAATGCATGATGAACTAACTGCACATCAGTTTTATCAACAAAGGGATACAGGTCTAAGCCTGGTGTGGGGAGAATTTAATGGAGCTTATTTACAAACCAGGAGGGGAAAACTGCATTGGTGAAGGTAAACAGCCTAGACACCCCACAATACTGGCCCACATCATATTCTTTAATATCTAAAAGTAAAAAAATATGGCCCATTCCCACTGCCCTCCCCCCCTCAATATTTACAAGTAAGATCAACCAAGATGATACATAAGGAAAATACACAGGCAGGCTGTGCTTCCAGTCTCAGTTTGGTTTCTCCATCTTCCCGCTGACAGAATC
>NW_010551777.1:10760-25940 GCF_000687285.1 Phaethon lepturus
CTGACCAGACCTCATCAGTGCTGTCTGCGCCCTCCAGGATGCTGGCACAGCAAACAGCAGGGAGGCTTCAGCCAAGCTCTGGCAGCAGACAAAACCTGTATTAGTTTGTTGCGCACTAAATTGCCAAAAAAGGGATAACGGGATGTAGAATGTATATTTAGAGTCACCCACTGTTTCGGCACGTGTTCCACTGCAACAGAATCCAGCATCTGCTGCTGAAGTTGAAAACTGTCAGCATTCACATTTGGCACAGAAGTAACTTTGCATCTGTGGACTGCAGTGAAACCAGAGGTCCCAGACGTGAAAAACATGCACTTATGAGAAGGAACTGCACGTTTCACCTTGGAATATCAACAGCCTTGTGCACTTACAAAGGAAAACACACAATTACAGCTTAAAAAATGCCAGAAACATTTTGTAAATAAAACTTCATTGCTCTTAAAAATAATACTGTGTCAGTTCCAACTCTGGCTGAAGCCTGCTAGGCATGGACTGCAAGGTAAGAACATGTAGCACGCTGCTTCTGAACATGCTAGGAGGCCGAGTGGAAGAGTCTTCGCAAAGGAACGTGGCAAATAAAGGTAAGACATATGAAAACATACACAGGAACACAGTCTAGGAGACCTAGGCAATTCCAAAACTCTGCTTGCAATGATGTGCTGCTGTTGGCCGTATGGAAATCATCTGACAGCAGCTGCAGCATAGGAGTTAGTCATCAATAGTTGGCAACCAGAAGGCCTACAAAAGAGGAAAGTAAGAAGATCTTTTACAGAGCAGAACACAAATCTCTCTACAGCACATGGTAGGAGCTGGTCGCTGCAATCTTCTGTAAGCACACAGGCAGACTACCAAAGAGGCAGCAACACCCTCCCAGCAGTTTAAGGTTAGAATCCTTGCTCACACTGGTTTGGTTTGCATTGCACGTTCTCCAGAGCAAGCCAGCCTTACACAAACTGAAAGTATCAGCCATGTACAGTAAGAACTCATACTTCTGCATGCACATTCACTCGCTGCTCTGCTTTCACCTCGTGTGTTCAAATGTTGGCTTGCCAGGTGTGCTGCCCCACATATCTACCTGCCGGGTAAGGCGCAATCAAGGTGCGACAGACAGGGACCTGGCTCTCGCCAAGGCCCAACGAAATACCCATCAGTGGCACTGAGCCTTCTCAGATTCACTTCTAAAAAGGTCAGCACCTCACTAAGCTAGGAGGAACTTAAAACACTTTCCTTACCATATTGGAACATGCACTAGCAAAAGTCATGAATTTTGGATTGAACTGCAGACAGGTTATAGGACCTGTGTGCTTTCCATCCAGCACAGCCACCTTCATCCCGCTTTCCCCGTTCCAAACATGAATCTTCCCATCCTCCGAACCTGCAGGCAGGAATAGAACAAGATCGCAAGATACATTGCAGAGGCCAGCTGAGAAAATGAAGTATATAACCTTTTCTGTCAGAGAACTATAGGAACAAGCATGCCTCGTCTTCATAGCTTAACCTTTAAAATTCTCAAAGTATCACTGGGGCATTTACAAAACATGACCAGACTTTACACACCTGTATCTGAACAGCAGGTTTATATCTTTACACTGTAGAGACTCAACTATGCAACACAGTGCAACCGTAGTCTGGCAAAGAGGTTAACAACTACAGTCACCCAGTAGAAAAGGAGAGCTGACACCATCCAACTAAGGAGAAAGGACCCTTGCCAACTTGCACGGATGTGCGAGAGGCCAAAAGCTGGGCCTAAGAGTCACTGTTCACACAAGCTGTCGGTTCAGACACAGAAGGAGATTAGTATTTCACTTGGTAGGCACAGAATCAAATCAAAGGCTTTACCACTGAAGGTAACCAGATTTCAATGCACTATGCCAAATATCAGAAACTTCACTGGAGGTGTCAGCTCTCTACACTGCTACAACAGGACAAGTTTTTCACTTCAAAATGGCGTTTTGCAAACTCTGAGGTTGGGCACTTAACACTTCTGTAATTCAATTCTGCTTTACTCTCATTTTAGATAGGATTCCTAATAAAAATGCAAGGAATTTTATTCTGCTTCTGTATTTGTATGTATAGCCTTTCAGGGAGGAAAAATTAAGAAGCACAAGTTACAAATTAACCATAGGTAAAAACTGAACAGAAAGAAGTGTTTTGGAACTTCTTCCACTACAGTTTTCAGTCAGAAGGGCACAACAGGAAGGTAAATACGTGCAGTAAAGTGCTCTCCAGAGACAGGCTAAACAAAGAACACACAACCCCTTCTCTGCAGTCCGGAAGTTTTCAGTCAGAACAGGAAAAAAAAAAAAAAAAAAAAAAAATTTTTGCCAAGACCATCAGTCATCCAGGAAAAATGAGGATCAGGATACCAATTACCACAAAGTAAAACATATTTGATGTACCGGCCATATAAATAAGAACAAAAAGAAAGTGCTAGGAGAGGGCAGCACCACACAAATGCATCTGACATGTTCACAGGTCCTGCTGGGCAGCAGAGTGACCGAAGCGCTTACCTTGGGGCGCCCAACCTGCAGCACCAGGCTTTACAGGAGCTGCAACTGCTTTTTGCCACCCACTTCACTCAAGGGTCTCTCCTGCAGGGGGTGAGGAAGAGTGCCTAGGCCACAGGAATCATGCTGGAAGCCATCAGGCTGATGCCTACTGCTTCCATCAGGGGTTAAGCAGAGCTTGTTCCACAGGCATGGGGATTTACAAGAGCCGTGTGAACAAAATGCGGCTGCCCCAGGACATCACCAGTGCAGGAATGTCCCTGGGAGGTGTACAAACGCACCAGGCTACGAGACCAATCACCCAAGCACAGACAGGTGCCTTGCTCATCGGGTAATGGAGGACAGGGCACAACATACTTTCAGAGGCAGCACATGAGCGCATCCTAGCCACAGGGTAAGGACCACTGACGTAAGTTATGTGACAGATCTACACACATTGCAATGGTTTGCCAGTTTCTTTTTTTTTTGGAATAGTGTTCATATACAAAGGAAAAACTAAAAGTCTTCTTGCAGGTTCATTTACATCTCAGTCTAGAAAACGCTGAGTAAACCAATGAAACAGAAAACTGTCAATGCAAAGAGAGCTTACAGCTGCATTGTATTATTTAAATACATTCTGCTTCCCAAAACAGACACAACTTTAGTCCTACATAACACACCTAATTTCAGAGCACTGAAATTCTGTCAAGAAGAATTCTTACCTATCATGATGAACTGAGAGTCTGGTGTGAACGATGCCTCCAACGTGACAGCCTTACTGTTATTATAACCCTATGGCACAAAACAGGAGAATATGTAGTAGAGAGTGTGTCCTCAGTAATCTCATAATCAAAGGGCACCTGCTCCCAAAACGAACACCAAGTTTCAAGCAGGTAACACAGGCAACGTGCTCACCCCAAACGTATGCAGGACAGCTCCTTTAAAGGCATCAATCAGTCGAATGAACCCTCCATTAGTCGATATGAGGATGAGTTTGCCATCATTACTGAATTTCAGGCCTGTCCACTCACACGTTCGGTCATACTGCATCTTAAACGTAGCAAATGGCCCCTTCGAATAAAAAAAATGGAGAATACGATGCAGACTCTGTATGCATTGTTGTTAACAAGAGTCTGCTTTTAAACTTAGCTCAGGAAAAACTTTAAGGTTTTTCAAAATAAAACGTTTAGTCCTAAGATACCAAAGGAAAGTGTCATGGCAAAAACATGTCACCACATGTGTAACACTCAAAGAAGTATGAATCCATAGTTGCCATAGCAAGAGAGCGCCACAGTAGGGTGTTTCAATACCCGATAGTCCCATACTCTACCACATTCAACAGCAGAAATTAATTTAAGGTAGCATGAAGTTTTCAAACAAGTCTGATAATTGAAGTTAGAGAAAGAGCTTGAACCAGTGTTATTGTCAGCTGACCTTTTGAAAACCATGGAACTAACTACGCTCAGCGCGTAGCCAGTTCAGATGCCCACCCAACTAGATTCCTTTGAAATTTCCATCCTTTCTGAAAATTCTGGCTCCATCTTTGCCACTGTTCTTCCAGAATAAGCAGCAAGGAAAAAAAAACCAAAACCAAAACCAAAACACCAAAACCCAACAACAACAAAAAGCCTAAACAGGAGTTTGGAACAGGTTAAAGAGTTTGCAGAAGTAAACTTTAACATTGGTTCAAGAGTGGATTTCAGGATCTGGTGACAGCCTGTACCCCTCTCTGTGAGATGTGTACTTACCAAAAACTCTCTAAGTACAAAGTAGGCACCCCAAATAGTTAATTTGGAGTAAACAAATCTATTCTCTGAGCACTGAGTTTAGACTACTTCTTGCAAGCTAAAAAGTCTAAGTGAAGTTAGGGTAGCTCACCTTGTCAAAAGAACGGAGATCATAAAGCTTCACCATTTCAGAATTTACCCCAGCAGCAAAAATCAAGCCTTCTGGGTCAAAAGAACACACAGGCTTCCCCTGGAGATGCATTAAACCCTAGAAAATAGAAATAGTCCAAATTATGTTGCAAAACTGATGCTCACATTTCTACCACCACTCTTTGAGCCCACTGTGAGCAGGACAGCAACCTATGCGTGGAGCAACTGAATTTCAATTGTAAACACTGAGGTTTTACAAAGGAACTCAGCTTCTCAAAAGCAACTCTGACTACTTCAGGCCATCATATGGAGCCTCCAGTTTGCTGCAGTGACAAAGTTTACATCAGACCAAATCAAGACCTCATTTGAGCTGTCATCCACTCAAAAGTACCCAGAAAAGGGAGGATGATGTGGCTGTATTAATAACCATACTAGACAGCGCCACAAAACACTGCCACTGGGATTGATAGCAACACTCTACCAGTTATGATTGCAGGGGGGTAAGTATTTTGGAAGCAAGTAGAAACAGCTCCAGTGAACACCACTGCTGAGCTTTCCATGCCTGTTTGAAGAAAACTCATACCTTCTGGAAGCCAACAAACCTTACATTAAAACTGACAGGTCACTATCAATGCTTATTTTTAATGTTAACTTTTCCTTAACTCACACAGTAGAAGAAACTTGAGAAACTTTGGTAAAATTTGGTAAAAGCCAAGAAGACATAGAATCTTCTGTATCTTGACTGTCAGATCTGTACATGTTAGTCAGATGTGTCTATGTAACTGTATGCACATAAATAAGAACACATCCTTAATTAAATCAACAACACATTTAAGAAGTTTCTGCATTTCTGAAATACCGTTCTGCTCTAGACTTTACTACTTCTCGCTTCTTTCCAAGGAAGGTCAGTTTTGCCTGTGATCTCCAAAGGCTCGGCAGTAAGCGGGCCAACACTCAGGGCCCTCGCAAAACCTCCCTGGTTTCCCGATAATATTTCTAGACATTACGGCTGCCATCTCATGGGCAAAATGAAAATTACATGTAACACTTCAACCTGTTTCCCAGTCTTTGCTGGATGCAGCTTCCAGTTAACAAGTCCTAGTTTTACCATTCTTTATCACTTCAGGCATTAGCATAAATCACAGAACTGCTACTGCATTTACAACCCCATCTCATTTGTAGCAACTTTGAGATTCATCCCAAAGGAAACTTCCACACTGGCTTTAAAGGCATACTCCCAGAGAAAGGCAGAATTTAAATTGCTTGTCTGAAAAAGCTTGGTTTTAAGACAGATAAAACCATTTTCTAAGAACTGTAACCTTTTCTTCCTTTTACACTTACAGTTACATCATCTGGGATAAGTAAATAGTCCCCTCTCATGAGCAAAATGGTCCCAATGAGAGCACAACACTATGTGTCCAGATACAGGGACAAAAGCTCATCACCAATAAAAGGCGGAGATTCTACTCCTAGTCTTTCATTCCTGCCCCTCCTGCCAGCTCTGGTATTTTTCTCAGCCCACACAAGCCTGCTTCCACTGAAAAAAGTACACTAAACTATTCCAGGAAAATAAATAAAAACAAATGGGGTTTTGCCTTGCTAGAAAGTTAAACCTGCTCACAAGCAGGTCTGAAGAACAACAAAGGTGATACAAGGAAGGGGTAAACCATATGGCTGCTGTGTTACTTTAGATCATTAATTTCTTCACTGAATTTAATTGCATCAAGACATCAGTTTTAAACACAAACACGCTATAAACACTGAGATAAAACGCATCTCCCAATGCTCCTTCTGCTGCCATTCCCAACCCAGGAGAGACGCTGGCTAAGACAGAACACTCTCTGCATGGGGTAGCAGCCTGATGACACCCAGCTCTTCTCATTTCATCAGCTGTGGGTGTTACTTCTTGTTCTTCCCAGCACCTCTCCAGCAGAGACATAGGTGAAAGTGAGTGGTGTTACACAACGCAACATACATATTTCACAGAGATTTGCAATCAAGGCTCCTTCAGCATCCCAGGAAGGTGTCAACACTAAATCAGCAGCATACATTTCTGGCAGTATTTTTGTTTTATAGCAAGCACACATCCATTTTTCATCCTTCTAACTGAAAATGCAACACACCATGCACATGAATTTGATATCCTACCTGGCAATTTGGAGAGCGAAGATCCCAAAGTCGAATAGTTTTATCCAGGGATCCAGAAATAAAAGTATCATCCACTGGAGACATTGAAAGAGCAACCACTCTGCAACACAGAGACATGCATCAGACACACACAAAAGAAGCGTGTCCTACCCCAGCAGTTGTGTACAAACTCATAATTGCCATGAACAGTTCTACAAAGCGAATACCAGAGTGAATTGAGCATGACATAACTCAAGCCCATTACAATCATTATTTCAGTTTCTCCTGTACTGTCCCCAAACCACATCTTACCTTTTTGTATGCCCCGGGAAATACCGAATGTATTTGTTGTCATGCAGGGAGAGGTATCGGATTGTATCTGAAACCACAAACAAACCATAGGCTTCATTATACCATAAACCCAACGTTATCTAAAAGCAGTCACACACAGCAATCTTGCCACAGTGAGTTAAGTCTGGTCGTTTGATTTCAACTCAGACTTTGAAATACAATCAAGTTAGAAACAGACATAGAGCAGCTTCGTTTCCAAGGCAGAACTGGAAATCAAGCACCAGGAAAGATACTTCCCACAGTCTGAAGTCATATTACATCTTAAAGGCAAACTGTCACGTGATTTATGCAAGTTAATTTCAAAGTTGCTAAAATTTAAGTACCAGTAGTTTTTATTCCATCATTCTCACAAAACTGAGAGTATCACATTTACAAAGTTGATACTGCCAGTTGTTTTTTGCTATATAGCATGAATCTTGCTGTCTTACCTACGTACACATCCAGCAAATAAATCTCCAACTGAACAGTATGCATAGGAAGTGTGCTAATTCTAGCACTTAGCCAAAGGGAAGATAAAAACAGGAACTTCAAAGCCAGGACAAGACCATAAAAAAGTTAAAAAAAAAAATTTGCTAATCTGGCAATGAACTTCACATAATAAATAAGCTTCACATATTCTCTGCACTTAGCACAGCCAAGCTTTAAGAGAACCGGAGTAATCTAAAGCTTAGTCCACTTAAAGCAATCTTAAAAATATATTGAGTAAATCAGAGCAGCACCACAACATTTCTCAAGCGGTAATTTTATTCTGAGTATAGACGAACATACCAAGAGTAGCCCAGAATTTTGAAAGATGCTGTTGAGACTTTCTCCCAAGATTAAAAGAAATCCTTTTAAGAGGAAGCAATTATTAAAGCACAGAAGACACTTTTTAATCTTTATGTGCAGATCCATCTGTGTGATGAAATGTGAAGAGCACAAGTTAAACCTCCAATATCTGAAAGCAGCATCAGCAAAATCCCTTCTCACACTAGTCCAGCTATTGCTGGATGGAAGAGACTGGCATTATGCACCTGCACCATACAGTCCCAAGAGACTCTGTATTGCTGTAACAAGTCCTGCTGAGGCTTCAAAGATAAACTGAGGAAAAAGAATGTTTTTACTTTTGACTCGGAAGAGCCAACAGGATGCAATATGCACGGATAATTTTAACACTCATAAGGGCTACACTCATTATTTCCATTTTTGCCTGAGACTTCACATCAAGCTGAGATCAGAGTTCTAGAACCACCCTCCAGTATTTGACAAGAAAACCTAAAGAAAAGAATGAACCTGGAAACATGATGCTGGTGACACACCGTTTTGAAAGGCTCTAAGTGACCTCAGGTGACTATCCAAAAATATAAATCCCTAACAGCCGTGTCACATCCCATCACAGCTTAGAACTGACATGCTTCAAGAGTGCTGTTAAGATACATCTCTAGTTTTTGCTGCAAGAACTGTCGTTACCTGATTCCTGAAGTATCCATGCAGAATTTCATCTTCCTTTGCTCAAGAGGAAGCACTGGGGAACTGTGATCCTTTTTGCTGGCAGCGCTCTGTCTCAGGCAAGGCAGTGGCCTGTACAGTTATCTCCTGTACCGGGTGGTATCATAGACCCTCAAACTGTACAAACTACTACCTCAGCCTGGGATCAGGCAAGAGGAACTAGGTTCAAAGGTCTTGAAGAAATCTTCAGAAGAGAATCAGTAGCAATTTCCAACACACAAAATGCTTGGGAGCAAGCACCAGCCCCCCTATACCCTCCCAATAACTGCAGTAACAGGTTAAATACAATGCACCTTGCCCAAGGCTGCATGCATTAGGGACTACAGAGTACCTGAACCCCTACAGAACACACTCCTGGTTTACAGTTCATAACAGCAACAAATGCTTTCACATTCTATCTTCTTCTTTTCTTCTAATTAAGTATTTATCATAATGCTACCCTGCAGGATGAAGACTCTTAAATTTTCATTCCTCAAAGACTCACAAGTGCTTATAAACAAAAACTCACAACTCAAACAGCATTAAAAACGGTTCACTAAAATTGTTAATTAATTGCGAATTAAATAACAGCCAAGTCAGAAGTGTGACATAACAAAGTAATAACAACTAAAAAAAAGTAGGCTGTGAAACAGACTAAAAAGGCAAGTGCTTCATGTCACACTTTTAATCCTTTTACAGCATTAAATCCCATTCCGTTGGAAACTTCCTTGTTCCTGTAGTTTCAGGCCCAGCTTGTTCTAGTTTAACCTGACTTCCTAACTCTGCTCTAAATTTATACTCTTAAATTCCTCAAGTAACCTAGCACACACCACAAGGCACCAGTATCTCTGTCAAGCTCCATCTCTGCAAAGGAAAAACCAAAACAAAAGCACTATTCCAGAAATTACTATGAGTTTACAAATACAATGTTAAATCCCATTTATAAAGTGCTATGCTAAGAAACCTATTCACTGAAAAACTCTCAGACACTGACTACAACAAACAAAATTGAGACAAAATTTTACATTAACACTAGCTACTTCCAACCTTGGGAAGTATTGTCTGATAGAAGAATTAATGTACCTATCTGTGTCAGTTCTTAAATTTGAAATTAAACTCAAGTACATTAATAGAGCACCTGTCATGAAGCTCTAGAAGCCCCTCAATGTCACCGATTTACAGAGCATAGCTATCACAGACACTGGCTGTAGAGAAATGGCATGAAAGTGGGGGTTTTTTTGCCTATTGCACGGAAAAAAACAGATTAAGAGAAGCAAAGCTAGTCTCAGCTCTGTGACCTCCTCCAGGCTTGGCTGGTGATCTGCTGAGTTACCTGAACTTCCTGCCCTCCCTGCTGCATATGGAGAATGGAAAAAACACTCTCCTCCTTTGCAGTGGACCTGTGTGCATATCAGACAGAGCTATAGCATTTAGCCCACCTTCTGGCCACACACTCCCTCTGCCTCATTTCACGCTAAGAAATGAAGGCACAGAGGCTGTCAGCACTGGTATCATACAGCAAAGTGAACAGCAACATCAAGAACCAAACTTTTATCGCACAAACAATGTTTGTAATCCCTTAGTTATTGCAGCAACGAACAAAACGCAAGTCAGCACACTCAAGGGAGTATCACCAAGTTGTGCATTGGAGTTGAACATTAATTCCTCTGCCTCTGATAGCGCATTTATCACTGAAAATTTGCAATATTTTTCCCCAGCTCTTCAGACCTATTTATCCAGGCATGTAGTTTTAAGTTTAAGGAGATAAATATGCTCAACTCCAGTGGACCACTTACCATCTATTTTGTTGGAGCTGTACACAACAGTGTTGGCAGCATGTGTGTATCTGATGAGGTCCACCCCATACTTCTTACTGTACAGCGTTCTCTTTGGTCTGTCAGAAGGAAGAAGAAATAATCGCACTCACTGCAACAAAAAGCTCAAACTGAAACTCGCCACATTAACAAGGCCTGTTCTCATAGAGATATTACAAGATTGTTTCAAGTAGATATTTTTATCCAAAGAAAGAAAAGCATTTGTATTTGATTTTCAAACAAGCACCGTGGTGCTTTCTCCAAGACCATCCCTTGAGGAGGGATGAGGCTTGAGGAGCTCCCTAGAACACCTGCAAAACGCACATATTTGTCTCCTCCAAAATTTTTTTCCACATGTCTACTGTAAAAAGAATACAAGCAGGTAGCATAACAAGCCCTTACGGTCAAGCAGCACTGCCTCATCCTTCGCTTGCCCATCCAAATCTCTAATTCACCTGCTGCTTATTTTAGATGGAGAATAATTTGTCTTTTTGTTCTATGATACTTCAAAAGCTAGAACAGGGTGTCTCATTCAGAATAGGGCTTCTCTGTATTAACACAACTACGTATATATACCGGTAGTCTAAAAAACTAGACTGGCTTATGGTAACACAGGGACTCTCAAACTATTGGAGAATTATATCCGATCTTAATTAAAGCACAAAACTCAAACGTAACATTTTGCAACAGAATTAAAGATATTCTAGTGAGAGTGAAGACAACATACAGAACTGGATTTTTAGGGATCCAGTAAGTAAGCGATGTACTGTGGTAGAAATTTAAACTGCAAAGTAAATGTAGAAGTAGTTGGTTAATAAGCGTAGCTCACAGCAGCAGCGCCTGTTCAAGCAGTGCAAGGTGTCCTCCACTCTCCTTCCCCTTTCTTTCTCAGCTGAGGTAGCACAGTGTTTTCAAAGCTGGGCAATCAACCAACAGGGGAACCGATCAACATCAGAAATAATACCGTCTCTTCCGGGAGTTATTTTTAATCCAGAAATTCATAACTCTGGTTATCACACAGGCCCACAAAATACTTTACCAACACAAATCAAGGACAACAGCATGGGAATGAAAACAAACAGCAGGAGTGGTTTAAACAAATACTGCTGCCAAAAGAAAAGTTTATCAGACTACACTCTCAGACAAGGTATTTCTAAATTCCTCCAACTTTTTCCTTGTTTACATTAGCCTCAAATTGATACACCCAAACAAGAGCATGAGTTGGAGACTTTTCATATCAGAACAAAAATAGACATTAATTCTTAAAGATTAATTCTCAAACAGCAGAAGCTATAGGGCTTTGACTTCAAAGAAACTTGGTGGGGACAAGCTTCCATTAACTGAAAGTCAATACTGCAAATGTAATTAAAACCCATATACCACCTGTACCACTTAGACCAAATCTCACAGATTCTTCCTCAGTTCCTCCAGTAGACTTAGATCAGTTTTTCAGACACAAACATGCCACAAATTGAAAACAGCACATACAAATATGTGCTTTAAAATATCAAATGTAAATTTAGACAACAAAATTCTGTAACATTATGTTCAGTATACTTCCCCATACTGCCCTCTGTAGTTACCTCAGCTATGCTGCTGATCAAATTGGGAAGAGAAAAAAACACACTAAAAAACAAAAAACACAAAACATACGAAGGCTCTCATGCCTAGTCTGGCTCTTCCTTATCTATGAAAAGTTTAAAGCTTAGAAGTTCTACTCAGAATGAAAGAATATACACAAAATAATATATACAGAGACAATAAAGATCGACAGATGGACAAAAGTACATTTACCAAAAAGAAGGAAAGTACTTCTGTGTTTTAAGAAAGGTGAAGTTTTCATGTAAGTTGATACAAGCAGAAGCATGTCACTTCACACAAGACTGACCGCCTGTTCCCAATTGACTATTTAAAAAAAAAAAGAAAACTAAGTTTTACATATTTTTTTAAACAAATCACAATCACTAAACATAATTCCGAGTTTAAGGTTAGTCTATCCAGCCCACTTATAAATCAAGTAATATTGCCAAAGTAAAGTGGTTTATGAGGTAACAGTCAAATCTGCTATAAAGATGAAACAAAATACAGGCAAGGTTTTTAACAGTATCTGTGCCTTGCTTTGAATCACTACTACTGCAGGTAAAACCATCACCCAAAACCAAGCTCACTGATACGTCTAGTGAACACCATGGCTAAGCTGGAGTCCAGATCCAGCACCTCTATTTGTATAAATAATACACAATTGATATATACTAAAATACAAACTAAATCTTTGCTAGACCACCATTATATCATACCAGGGTTGCAAATATGCAGCCATGAGGCCCTGCCCTCAAGGACAGCTGTGCATCACAACACACAATACTGTTCTGAAAGCTTCCAGAGTTCCTTCCTAAGACACAGGTAAGCCTCTTGGTTATGCTTTTGAGCTAAACTATTGTGGAGGTATTTGGTGATGCAGAATGGATTAAAAAAAAAAAAAAATCACAATTTAGTTGTTTACACATTTTGAAATAGAAGTGGAATCTCGGGTCCAAAATTTTTGATGCTCATGAAAAAGCCAGACAAATTTTTCAAGTTTGTTGCCTATGGTCAGAATAGACATAAGAGAATCTTATGTACTTCAAGGAGATAATCTTGTCCTGTCAGCTCTTGGCTCACTCTTTAAACTGTCTTGACACTTTCAGAAACTGAAGTTCAGAGATGGGGCTTGATCATACCAGTAGCAACTCTCACAGATATATGGCTCATTTTTGTATGGCAAAACAAAGCGAACTAGGTAAGGGTGCATAACCAAACACAGTTGTATTTTTAATTCTACGACTAGAACACCTCATAACAAGGGGAAAAAAAACCCTACCAAATTTTTTCACTTTCACATGTGGAAAAGTTTTAACATTCAGGCCATGTGATGAAGTAGGGTATCTTATACTGAAACCCAGCAAGCAGGACCATTATATTCATTAGCAATGACATACACAAGAAGGTGAGAGTTCCAGGCCCATGAAATGGTGGTTTAAGAAAAAAACCACAAAAACTACAGGCCTGAAACTGCCCAATTCCACCACGTCACAACAACAATCATTCACAGATTTGATTTTTCATCTCCACATGAATCTCCTGTGACAAGGTAATTCACAACTAAAATTTTCCAGGAGAGAGAAAGTGTGTCCTGCATTCCTAAGTACATCTAAAAAAAAAAAAATTCACACTTACACTTTTAAACCAATTGATAGTAAATGATAAACTTTCAAATTCATTTTATAACCATTAGAGAAATGCATCCTGAAACGGGGGTTACCTTGACGAAACTGCTCTCATTGCCTTATAGTACTACCATAGATGATCATCAATCTTTTACATTTAACTTAATTCAAGCAAACCCTTTGACTGTAAAGCATACATCAGGACTAGATGGAGATGGGGATGAAAGGACCAAATGCCTCCCAATCCATCAAACTATTACTTCCAAGTCTGAAAGGGGAAGAACAATCAATACCATCTACTTTAACATCACTCAGCCCTTCTAATATTGTATATAATTAGGATCTATAATGCAACCGATGGCAGACACCATATGTATAAAGTCACTCGAATAAAAATTAATTAATTTCAAATGAGAGTTCACTGTATCAGATGGGGAACAGCAACAGCAACAGAACTTTTGCAAACTAAGCAGAAGTGTAAAATAACATAGAATAAGTGGTCTACAAAATTAAGAAAATATGCAGGATGCAATCTTTCAAACTCAGAAAGTATGATAGCTTGGTCAGCTTGAAAAAGGAAGATGAGGAATATCTGGTTTACTAGAAAATATACGCAACACTGACACATCTACCTCCTGGTGCTCCCAAACCCTTTCTTTTTCACTCCTGCATTACCCTGCCCTTTTTATTCTCTCTCCTACAATACACATGCTCGGGTTTTTTTCACTTTCTATATGTATATGATGCTTTCTAGTCTTGACGTTACAAAAAAAAAAACCCCAAACAAAACCAAACAAACCCTCAGAATTACATCTCTACACCAAGCACATGAAAATTAAAACTTAACATTTAAAAGAATTTAAAGCAGCCAAATGCATGCTTGTAGCAATTGAGAAAGTTTTTAATGGCATAGTGACATCATTTGGCTCAATTTGTTCCAACTCTCATAGAATACAAATGCCTTTTGTGTACGTTCCAAGACATAAACTGCAAGTGTTACTGGTCCTTTGCACTTTTTTATCCTCCCAACAAGAGGACCCTATCTGAAGCGTTGTGTAAATTTCTAAGGTTTTATCCATAGCACAGGACAAGCATCATGTGATCAATGAAAGAAGATAAACTGGACAACTCTGTTCAGTGAGAAACACACAGAGCTTAATTCACTAACCTCTAGCAGCAGAAATCAATAAACACATTGGTTGATTAAACATAAATTAAGACAACGTTTGAAGGCACATGTAAATCACAAATGTATTTTAACTGTGCTTTACAGATAAAAACGCAACTAGAGAAAAGGATTTAAAGCACAGAGGACTACCTTTATCGGCAACGTTCACAGATATCACTTAGGAACGAAGTTTTAAGGAGAACACCATCAAGTTTTTAGAAGTCATAGTAAACACATACCACACCATCTTCACCTTTTGGCTTAAAGCATTTATCCAGGAAATTACACTCACATTAGGTTGTTTAAAACAGCAGATCTGTACACTGCTCACAGCAATTGCTTCTATTCTAATTAGTAAGACTTAAACCAAGAAAAGCCTGAGAAGTCAGTTTGTGTATCTGTAACAATCCCGAGCCCTGGAAATGTGATGAGACTCAAGCCCTTAAGCTTAACAACTATTTAGTTCTCACAGCAATGAACTCTCTCACACCTGGGAAGTTACCATCGCTGACTCCAGCCTATCAGAAATAACAAACGGAGACACCCGTAGTGCAGATAAAAACATGCTGCTCCCATCTCTGCGCCCCACTTTAACCGTTTATAATCCCCCCCGGCAAGACATCGTTCCAGTTCCACTGACAAGGCCTACACCGAAAAATAACAAAAGAAAACCTAAAGCTTACC
>NW_010551777.1:25954-26325 GCF_000687285.1 Phaethon lepturus
GCAAACGCTGCCCCCTCCTCAACGCAGTCACACCGGTGCGAAGCCGGGCATAGCTTCCCCCCGAAGGCCGCAACGGGCAGCAGGCAAACCGGCGCCCCTCACAGCCTCACCCTGCCCCAGAAACAACCCCAGTCCTCCCGAAGGCAGGCACCCTCCACCCCCAGGCCGGCGGAGGAACTGGGGCCGGGCCGGGCCGGGCGGCCCCCCCCCCCGCCACTCACTTGCCCTCCTGGCAGTCGTAGAGAACGATGGAGTCGTCGTCGCTGCTGGAGATGACGGTCTCGCCGTTGGGGCTGAAGTCGAAGCAGTTTATCTTGTCCGAGTTCTCGCGGAAGACCTTGGCCACGCGGAAGCTCCGCAGCACGTTGTCC
>NW_010551778.1:0-2531 GCF_000687285.1 Phaethon lepturus
CCTGAGGGCAGTTTCCCAGGGGATCCTACTGGCTAACTCCTTGAAGAGCTGGAATTTTGGTTTCCTAAAATTTAGAGTCCTGACTTTACTCTTCACGTGCCCCATATTCTTCAGGACTGTGAACTCCAACTGTGTATGATCACTGCAGCCCAGGCTGCCTCCAGTCTTGACATGACCAATCAGCTCACATGCATTGGTGACCAACAGGTCCGATATCTCATCCTCTCTGGTAGGGCTGTCTATTAGCTGGCACAGGAAGTTATCCTCAATGCATTCCAGGAGTCTCTTGGATTGCCTATAGCTCTCCATGCTGTTTTTCCACGAGATATCGGGGTGGCTGAACTCCCCCAGCAGGACGAGAGCCTGCGAGCACCATGCCTCCTGTAGCTGGAGTAAGGAGGCTTTGTCAATAGGCTCCCCTTGATTGGGTGGCCCGTAGTACACACCAACCACAAGGTTCCCTTTGTTGCCTTGGTCCCTGATTCTTACCCATAAGCTTTCAAACGGCTCATGGCTATTCTTCAGAGACAGCTCTTCACACTCTATCCATTTCTTGATGTAGAGGGCAACGCCTCCGCCCCTCCTTCCTTGCCTGTCCCTTCTGAACAGCCTGTAGCCACCGATAGCCACAATCCAGTCATGGGATTCATCCCACCAAGTTTCAGTAGTGGCAATCACAGCTTTCTAGCAGCCCTGTGACTTCCAGCTCCTCCTGTTTGTTGCCCATGCTGCGTGCATTGGTGTAGAGGCACTTCAGCTGGGCTGTCGGCCCTGTCACCTTCTCAGAGGAACACCCCTCAATTCCTTTGAGATATTTCATTGGTGTTTTCCTGTTGGCTCCTGTTACCTCAGGAGCCCTTGTGTCATCCCCATAAGACTTAAGTGCGCTGCAGTGTAGCCAGCACGTCTCAGAGCAACAGGCTGAGGGCCCTCACTAGCACTCATTTTCAGGTAGATCTTTCTCCAGACCTGGTCTAGAGTGCAGTCTCAAAACTACTGGAGTGGCAATAACCTCTAAAACTGATGAAACAATGTTGAGAGGAATAAACAAGGGTTAGAAGAGGAGTGAATGCTAATCTCTTAGCTGTCATCTCTGCCACTTCCAAAAAGGAAATGTGTTTGGTCATGTCTTGAAAGCAGAATCTTCTAAGGTAAGCACAAAGAACTTTCAATGATCCTCCATTCTGTTTAGCAGGAGGCTGCTTATTTGAAGCCAATGAACGGTCCTAAGTCAACTTTCTAGCCAGCCTGTCATTGATTAAATGAACTTACAAGTATTATTGTATTATTCCTATATAATACAATATCACAATAACCAATATTTTACAATTAAGTTTGTGTCCTTCGCAGCCTATGCAAACTTCAAGGTTATTGACTAATCTCGTTCCTACTCTGTTATGTGTAGCTGAGTGCCAGTGAGAAAGAACTATTTGGAGGTTCCATTACGTTTTGATAAACACCTGTCTCAAGGCAAGGTGTTTCTTCCAGAATGCTTTTTATGACATTTTTTCCCTTAAGGAAATATCGCATAATAAACTGCTGAAAAATGTTATATTTTTGCAGCAAATGTGAAATTTTCAAAGTCATTGGCAGTGTGCCTCATCAGTCCACAGGCAGGTTTGAAAGCCACAGGGAGTTTTGTGTAGGGAATATGTTTCCTACCAATGCAAATTTCACTAGTCCACATGCAAGAAAAATTTCCATAGCTGCTAGTTTTTTATGTGCCGTACTGTGCCACCACTGAGCTGCATGACTGGAAGAAAAAAAATCTTTTTTTTTTTTTTTCTTGTGGAGTGACAGATCTAGTGTATTAAGGGAAATGGACCCAGGACTTGGATCTGAAGTTGAGAACAAACAACATGATCGTAACTTTTCGGTCATCGTCTTAGAGGCCAAAACTGCAAGTGGATAGGCTAGGGCTTATGTATTCATCAGTTGCTAACTGTGTTGTGGCTATTCCTGCCAGCTTTTGGCTAGCTTAAGGAGCATTTTTCCAATACACAAGGTATTATATGGGTTCCTGGGCATTTCATCATCCGAAATTGTGGTGGTCATTTTTCTACCTGGAAATATGTAATCAAATGGCCATTTATGTACCTATACAGAGATTAAGTGATAATATAATGGTGACATGAAATGTATTAAATGCTGCTTTCTTTCTATTTGTCCTGTCCTGGAAGGTTTAGAGACAAGATTTCAATGTATGATTGCCAACTTTCTGGGTACCACTTTGATGACAGAAAGTATCTGCAGCCTAGCGCACAACTGAGTCCTTTGCCTGTATAGTAAAGTGTATAGATTTATGGCTTACATTATGTTGTCTCTTAACAGAGGAAAGTTCTTTTCCCTGTGTGAAAAACAAGCACATTAATTTTAGAAAGCCCAGAGACTCTCACTTCATATCCTCAGTATAACTGTGCTGTAACTGCCCTTATGAAATAGGTTCTTCCCTCAAACATGACGGGAATTACCCAAGTAAACTTTTAATTTCATTAATTAACCAAACAAAGGCAAATCCACTGGTCGAAGAA
>NW_010551779.1:0-5488 GCF_000687285.1 Phaethon lepturus
AGCCGTAGCTTTAGGGTTTGGTTTGGGCGATTTGGAACTGATCGTTGTGGAAATAGGCCCCGTATCATTACGTTTGTTATTCCAAGGAGATTTTATATTTCACAGCAAATCAGGAACTGACCGCTGCCGGAGCTAGCCGGTGAACTGAGACTCCCTCTCCAGCAGAACGGATTTGAACTCTTCAGGGTGCTTTTCAGAGGCGCGAAGAAGGTACAGGAGGCCCCGCTGGTTTCATGATCTGGAGTATGTTCATACTGCCTCACCTTCACACTGCTGTGTAATGAGTTATTCCTCTGTAAATGGTATGTTCACAGTGCCGTTGTGTGGATCCGGTGGGTTTGTGTTGGGGATGTGTTGGCTTTGTCTAACAGCCCTGAGATGAGTAACAGGAACAGCCTGAAGAGTTTTAAGAAAGCACTTGCCTTTTTATTTCACTCGAGCTGCTTGCTTCGAATCTGGCCCTTGTCACAAATACTTGTCTCTCTCGTCATTTTGGATTCGCCTCTTTCCACCGGCCATCTTTTAAAAAACACTGTGCTAAACTTAACCTCAGGCTACCAAGATAACTGGCCTTTATCCTTAATTTTTTGTAAGAAAAACCCCTCCTTTTCCAAGAAGCTGATCCCATCTCACAGGCAGGCAACGTTTAATGCTCTCTGTATGCCCTTAACAGAGTTCAGAGTGGATCTTACTCGTTTGTAGTGGATAAGTACACAGATACGTTATGGCTTTGTTTCTATTATTTATATGCTTGATATGCAAACCTGCTTCAGGACAGGAATCTAATTTTAGAAAATCAGCATGCATTTGAAAGTAGACAAATCTGAAAACTGAACATTAACTGTGTAATATGTTTTCTTATCAGGAACATAAATGGTATCTTAAAATACTAACGGATGCATTGCATATATTAATGAGGGTTTTACCGTATACTGTATCTCAAGAATCCCTTTTCTTTTACTGTTAAGATATTCAATATTTATTTGTATTCAGTGCCATCAGTTACAAATTGACAGCTAGCAGTTATGAAATAAATGCCTATGAACTAGTAGCTACTTAGTATTTTCATCTCAACAAAGGATTTTGGAAGGAGGGATAATTCAGATCTTTGAGCCTCAACTATAAATAAACAGCAACTGCTGTATAAATCCCACCCTGCTGCAGTTGAAGATTGTATTACAAAACTGACAAATGATTTGCGGAAGAGAATGATGAACCCTTATTACTAAGACACTCTTCAACTTAATCCAAAACAAGATTCCCGGGTAATTTTACGTACGCTAGAAAGATTGATAGCGTGGTGCTTGCCTAGCAGCTTTCAAATGTTTGACTGGATCGGAAATGGCATTGAGGCATGATTAAAGATTCAGTTGGGCTTCTCACAAATTCTTTATCCTGTGTATTCATCATTGCAGTCCGCTGCCTTTGTTGGAGGTTAAAGAAGGCTGACCCCCAGCTCTGGTGATTAGCACCCTGTACAACTGACGGGCATATGGAAAAAAAATGTTTAGGTTGCCCAGCGCTTCTAGCATTGTTTATTGGTTGAAATTGTTGGGAGAGAGAGCGTTAATCACAATAGATCAGGGAGAGTCTGTGACAACTGACAAGCTCATTGTTTAAGACATTTTTTAACGAAGTTGTTAACATTAATTCTTTTATATAGTGCTCTAATCTTCTTCAAATTATGTTCTGACATGGCACAAACCGCTTGGCATTGAAAGTCATTCAACAGTGATTAAAGTGCTCTTTTTATCGGTTTAAGAATGTTTCATCTTGTATCAGCAGTATGGAATTGTTTACTAATTAGATTCCCTAACATCCTCCGCTGTCGTATGCTGATGATATGTGAACAGGAAAGCTGATGAGCAAAAAATTAAAAGTTGTTATTAAACTATCATAATGCCCGACATATAAAGATGTCTTTCAAAAGACTGTGTTCATGAGGGATAAACAATATTTACGGAGAAACTAAGCAGTTTCTCAGCCTGGCTAGGCATGGCTGGCAACGCAGGCGTTCTGCAGTTACCTGCAGCGCTGGCTCTTCCCGGTGGTTTGTGGTATCTGAGTCATAGATGGAAAGGAGGAGTTTGTCCCTTGAGGACCTTTCCATTCAGCATGGCATATATGGGGGTCCTAGGCATCCTGCTTTGGGCAGGAGGTTGGGCTAGAGACCTCCTGACATCCCTCCCAACCCAAAGTGTGATTCTGTGACACTCATTTGCTCTCTGTCCTTGGGCAAGTTGCTTAAGCAGGTCCTCAGATGTCTGAATGCAACTAGCTCACATTCATCGAAGGAAATGAGATGCTTAAACGGCTGTGAGAATCTGAGATTTACCTTCTTTTGTAGTTTTGACGTCTGAAGGAAGGTCCTAGGCTTGATGAATTCATGTTTGTCCATTATTCTGAGATATTAAAGCTTTGCCCTCTGTCAACAAAGGGATAAATATGACTGCATTTCTCTTAAGTAATAAGAAAGGTACTTTTCTTTCAATGATAGAATCATTGAACTTTCTTCTTCCAAAACAGCCAACACTATTGAAACATTTAGAAAGAAGTAAAGATATACACAGCCAAAAAGCAAATGGCACATTGCTTACATCCAGTTCTCAGTGAAACACTGGAGGCATCACAAGATAAAGTGCTTTGGGCTTCCAGCCACATAATCTTTTATCACTTAAAGTAAATATCCTATGCTTGCACAGGGAAAACTGTTCTCTTCTTCTGGAGTTTAGGTTGTGTCGGTGTTGGAGGTATAAAGCACTGCTGTTATACTGTGGGACATTCTTCTGCCTCCTGAGAATTTTGCTTAAAAGTCAAGAAATTTTACTCATTTGGAAAGATAAATTATTGTTTGTTTTGGATTTTAAACTGCTCTGATAAACTTCCATTTTATGAATCGGCTGAATTCCACTAGAGCTAGCCTGAGTTTAGCTTGGCTGCATGGATGCTTTTCGGCAATATCTTAAGGGCTCTCGCTCTGCATTGAGCAATTTAGTTTAGTTTTACCTTTCTAATAGAAGTCCAGTTGAATTGCTTGCAAAAAACTAATAATAATCTTCAGGGGCTTTGAATCATTCTAAACAGCTGAATACAGTGATCATACCTGTGCTGTGAAGCTTTATAGAATACTTCATATGAGCTTAGGAATTTTATTGTTCTCTATTAATATTATTTTTCGTAGAACTTTCTTCATTTCTGCTACTGCCTTTAAAATACTTTATTTTTTTAAAAGAAAGATATTGGTTCAATAAGAGGATTACTATGTATTATACTAACTTTAAAATATTTTGGTCTGTTGATAAATATACGCCTTTCAAAATACTTAATACAGCCAATTTTGGTTTACCTTGTGATGGGAGATCATCTCTAAGCTGTGGAGTCATCGTTATCAGTTTAATCCCATCTTCTGAGAAAGGCACATGTCTTGCAAACAAATATGCCTTTCTTCGCTGTTACAAAATTAAGATGCCTCAGTTAAGGAGAATTGGGGCTTGTTAGGCTGCTCGCTGCCCTTGAGGGGCAGGTTGACCCCCTAACAGCACCCTGAGTTTCCTTGGTTGTGACAATGAAAGGCCAGAAAAAAGGAACTGGAGGAAAATCACAAGAGATTGAAGCCTATTCTTTTTCACTGTTAAATTATCCTAATGTGGCAACATTAATTTCTCTTCGTTTACTTTTTCAATCATGCTTGGCAGCCTCTTTATTCTGATTCCTATCAGCTCGTAATTAGTTACCACAGAAAGGACCAAGATGTACATAAATAATTGTAAGATGCCAGATAAACTGTATTGTTTGTAAATTAGTGTTGTGTCTTGCTATGCGCTCTCACCTTTTATTTTTAATTATAATTTACAAAGCAAACTAGCTTCTTGCCCTCTTTACAGCTATTCTGGCACTGCACTTTCAATACGTGCCAAGGAGTAGCCTATCACTGGTACAAGGGGTGCTTGTCCCAACCCTGTGGCCTCAGCCTCCAGGTTTCTGTTAGAGGAATTCAGAGAAACACATTCTTCCTGTCTGAACATAAGTTTACTTAGTATGAAAAAAAAAGAAAAAGGAAAAGAAAAAAAAGAAGGAAAAAATATAAAAAGACCCCCCTGATCCAGAAAAGCCTCTAATCTACCTGCTCCATTTCTTGAAGCATTATAAGACATGAGAAGTGGTTGTTACAGCACAGAAACCCCCTGGAAAGCCTCGCGTCTCTGCACGGTCAGAACCCTCCTCTGCCTGGAGCAGGTAAAGGTTCTCACAGGGCAGCGGTGACAATGGCCACGATGACACTCTTGATCGAAGATATCTGGGCAGGTTTGGCACCGATCCCGATTGCACTTTACATGATAGGTCTTAATTGGAGTGCCCAGCTTAATTTTGTACCAGAGGTATAAAACCCAAACAAACAAGATACTTATATGGGTCAGCCCGCGCTGCTGGCCGGGATGAGGAAGGGGGTGCCCAAGCCGTGCCATAAGCGTTTGCTGCGTGGCAAGGGGAAACCAGTAAGTTTGGAAGTGCTGCTCTTAAACCGGGCTCCACTGTTCCGGCAAAGACCCGAGACCGGGGCCGGGGTTCAGGAGTGTCTTTTTTCTTTTCTTTTGCTCTAAGAGGAAAAGAAAAAAAAAAAAAAATCCTCACTAAGGCCTTTTGTAAATAAGTGTCCAGCAGGCAGGCAGCACCTTCAGCAGGGTTTCAACCTTGTTCCCAGGCAGGTTACCCTCTCAGCTGCGATGCTTTTCACTGACGCGTTCATAAGATGTGCAGCCTCAAAGGACCGCAGTCAAAATTACAATGATAAAATATCTATATATATTTATATAGTTGGTTTTTTTGTTTGTTTGTTTTTAATTCCAGCAACAAGGAGCTGCCACAACTGTCTACTGTGCCACGGCTGCGGAGCTGGAGGGCCTGGGAGGGATGTACTTCAACAACTGCTGCCGCTGCCTGCCGTCGCAGGAGGCGCAGGGCGAAGCGGCGGCCGCAGCCCTGTGGGAGCTGAGCGAGAGGCTGATCCAAGAACGAATTGGCAGGCAGTCCAAATAGCAGGGAGCTCCTGGAAGGATCAAAACACACCGAGTGTGTGCACGCTCGAAAACTGCCAACACTGGAACCTGTCCAATCTTATCATCTAGAGGGTTTCCATATACCTCAGATACAGATTAACCAGTGTTAAATGAAATAATAGCAGTCACAACATAGTGAAAAATGTTAAGTACTAATGGGAAATGGGGAATACTGTGGGTTAAAGGGACAATGCAGCTTCCTGGGGCTTAGTTAGTCTTGGTTCTCTTTCTTTTGATTATAGCCTGTTCAAAGTGTAACCCAAGCAGGCATCTTTTGTCTTATTTTAGAAAAGCAATGCTGCAGATATTTTCTGTTGTTTTGATTAATGGGTAGGTACGTAGCCCAATATGGGATTTCCTCTTTATTTTGATAATTACTGTCTGGTAGGCTTTCGGTATTGATTGGGAGGCAATAGTTGTGTTGATTCTTT
>NW_010551779.1:5519-12320 GCF_000687285.1 Phaethon lepturus
TATTGGGTGTGGCAAATAAAAAGATTATTAAGGAAAGAAATCTTTCCTGCCCTTGACTTCTGGCTGCAAATACATCTCTGCTGTCTAGAAAAAGAAGGTGCAAGAAGACATCTGAACATAAAAGGTAAAATCACAGCTAATTAAATATTTCTGTTTTTTTCTTAAAGGATTATAATAAAAGATATGTTGTAAACCATTCCCTAAATACCATTGAGTTAGCAAAGTAGATGTTGCCTCCTTAAGAACACACAGAGCGTAATCAGGGGTTTAAATGATATTTCCATCCATTTCTCAGTTCACAGTCTGAAGGAGGTTTTTTTCTTTGAAAGTTCACAGTTTCTCAGTTCTCCTGATACTGTGTCCCATTCCAAATCTCTTTTTTTTCTTTCCGTTTAAATTCAATAAAACAACATGCTTGCTTGAATATTGTCACCTGAAGAGAAAGTTTGTCTCATTTCTGCAAATGTCTTAGTTCCTTTTTTTTTTTTAGAAAAGAAAACTTGAGGAAAAATAAAGAGCTTCTTGTTGATGCCAAGAAAATGCTGTTTTTTTTTCTTGTTTCTTTCTGAGTTCGTTTTTTGTATTTTGTGCTTTGTAGCTGTCTTCATGCCAGAAGGTTGTCCTAAGCCATCCTCAGTCCAGCATCACATTTTCTGTAGACAGAATATAAACAAATAAATAGAAGGACACATTGTTAATAGAAGCTTATTCGATCCCCTTATTATTTATGATTTATTATTAACAGTCTGCCTTCCATGATTTTTCTTGTCTGCAATCATAATGCATTTGATTAGGTTTTGAGTAGGTATTAAAGTCAAGGCACGCATTCACCCGGAAGAAGTAGCCATAGCATCCCTCCCACAAAAAACCCCACCACGCTTATGTAAGTAATTATGATATTGCAGTTAACAGCTATACCTTACAGTCACATATTACAATGTGGTTTGACTATTTTTTTTGATTTTACGACTAATTCTGGTTTCGCGCGAGCTCTTCTCAGGTAGGTGATGTGGAGTCTCCTCTGCGCATAAGGGGTTGAAACATCTATAAGCAAAGTCTCAATCTGTGAAGTTAAATTTCTTCTGAGTGGACGGGGGAACCTGGGAGCCATTGCCCTCAGATCTAGGGTGAATAAGCTGACCTGGCTTTACACAGAGAAAATGAGGGCTTTTTCTTTTCCCCAAAGGCCTTGGCATCCTTCAAGCTTCTGCCCAAGTGCAGCCTCGGCCATCTCCCTACTTGTCCACTTCCTTACCTAATGCCACAGTCTTTCCTAAAGCAGTGGGAGAGAATATATGGCCTTGCTTCTTATACCTGCTGCACCACCTGTCTAGCAACAGCCTTCAGTAAATATCCATCCTGCCCACGTGTCTTCCTCTGTCTGCAAGCAAGTCCCTTCCCCAAGGCCAGTACATCCTAATGATCTTGCTCCTCCACTGAAACATTTGGTGGAATAAAGAAATAAAAGGGGCTATTCCAGAAAGAACACCACCTCTTTGCAACCTTTTGGGGAAAAAAAATAGAAAAAGAAAAAAAAAAAAAAAAGAAGAAAAAAGAAAGAAAAAAAAGCTCTTCCTTCTCTCCTAGAAGTTTTGTCCAGTCTGTGCTGCACAGACCAGATGCTGGTATAGTGTAAGGTCTGAAAACTAGTGGCATGAGTCAAAGTGTTTGCAAGTTGAGGCAATGGCTACAGTTCAAATTCCTTGTATTGTCTGGCGTTTATCTGGGAAGAAAAACTGATTAACTTCTGTCACCTGTGCAACAGCCTTCACAAATGCATTATTTTTCCTTTTCACAGAATTACTTTCATATAATAATACAGCCAGTCTATGAGAGCAGAGCTTTGCATCAGAGCTTGGCATTGCTGGGTCAAGAAGAGGCAGTAATTAAGCAATGCTGGGAGCTCTGCACTCCCCCGAAGGCCAGGGCCGTATGGTCCATTTAGGCAAACATTAATAAGCGATAATGAACACCCTGTCATTCCTTATTGCTGAAATATTGCATGCTTTTGTAAGAATTCAGTACTAAAAGAGATCACCTGCCTTCCTTCAAAGAATATCTGGGAGGTGTTATATATCTGGTTTTTCCTCTGTACATGGCTCGCTATTTCAGTCTTACAAGGTAAAAGCGTTTTTAACGTTAGCATAGTTTTCCATTAGCATGAAGTAAGCAGCCCCCTAACCTCACTGAGCTGGTCGGGTTCCTCTGGTTCCTACTTCTGGTTAATAAATATTTGTTGACACTAGTGTATTACCCTGTCTAGAATTTCACTGTCACAATTTTCTTCAACTCAGATAAAGTGACTTGCTTGCTGTGTCTTTCTTACTTTTTCTTTCACTCTCATTAATTATCTCTTTCTCTTCTTCTCTCCTTCTCTTTCTTTCTCTCCATTTCCCCTCTCCCTCTCTCTTTCCTCCTCTTTGTCTCTCACTCATCTGTGTTGAGACAGCCAGCATAAAAAAAGCTTTTTTTTTATCATTTTCATTCCAAACAAAAAAGGGCACAAAGCTGCAGAACATTTGCTTCTATTAGAAACACTTGTGAAAATAATTTTTCTTCCACTCTTAGCTTGGTTTCATCACAGGAGGGATGTGCAGGGGACATTAAGAAGGAAAAGCAATTGAAAAGAAACAGACTCCAAACCCTCCATTTTAATATCCTAGATGTGCCTAAGTCATTGGCTTTCAAATATATTTTGGTGTGAAATTCGGCACTTTTACAACCGGTCAGATTTATTTATTTGACTGGCTTACATTTTTCCAGCTGATTTACCTGGGGCAGTGTCTGTGTGAATTACTCCACAATGCATTGACTCCAGTGTTCATTAAAGGTAGTTAAGTGATCCTGTGTCTAATATTAAAGCAAACCCCATTAACCTTAACTAGTTTCATATCAGCAAAACAAAAAGAACTGAATAAAGCAAAATAGATCGGGTATTTATAGTTCTTGGAAAAGATCCAGCAAACTTACATCAAGCTCCTAATAGTCCTAATAAGCGCTTGCTAGTTATGCCCATAAAAAAGGAGGCGGCTGGGCGAGGACTGTGTCTCTGATGCACCGCTCAAGCCCCACAGGACTTTCTGAAGGGGAGGCGTTGGAAGGCGATGCCGCAGAGCATGTCCCACCCACACGCTGAAGGGTGTTGCTTGACCCTTTCTCCTCTGCTTTCCTTCCAAAGTCAACATTTCCCATTTTAATGGTGATTTTTTCCCCCTAAATGGGTGCGCTGGATCTGCAAGTCCGTGTAGGTGAGCGAGCAAACTCCCTTGCTAGGAATGAAGAGCCACCAGGAGCCCTTACGGGAATGGAGGTGCCATTTCAATCAGTGACCGTTTCCACTGCTCTCAGTGCGGCAGATGTTGCCCGTGGTCTGCCCCGAAAGTAACGGACTGCTGGGACCTCTACTTGCAAAATCAGACAGAGGTGAACCAGCAGAAACCCAGGCCAAGTCTTGACTTTTTTTTTCCCCCCCCTGTTTTATCTTTTGACATCTGGAAGAGCTGTTTCAGATCTTCTCAGACCGGGTAGGGATTTTTATTAGAGAAAGTCTTTCCAGCAACATCACAATAATTTGACTTTTATCAAGGTTGAATAACTCCTTGTCAGGTGTTAAGCTCATGACCTTTCAAGCCAAACACACTTATACTAACCAGTTTACCATTGGAATGATCAATATCTTGTAAGTGAGAAAGTCTAGACAGATCTTATTTTGTCCTTTGGTATCACTTGTGGCTTTGGAATTGATCATTATATGTGGCTGGGGAAAAATTGCCTGTACATTTCATGCTCTGTATTTATCTTGACAAGGTTCTCTAGGATTATATTTTCATAATCTGAATGGCAGTGGAACAGCTGCTCAGACTGTGCAAGCCCTTCTTATCAGGCTGAATTTAAGCTACGGTAATTACTCTTTCTCCTTATGTATTTCTTTTTTAAACAAGCGTGTACTATACATTAAAACGTATGGTTGGGGCAGCAGGGGGCATGCTGAGAAGCTTGGAAAATGCTGCTAAAATGTATTTTTCTCCATCCACAGCGGCTGATGAGGCTTGTATTTTATTCTAAGTGTAAGCCCATGTCTGAGCATGCATGGTCTCTGCAGCAGGATCCCAGCCTACGCAGGGAGCGAATGCATTGTTTTGTTAACGCATCTTTCAGAGTCAAGATGCCCTGAGACCGTAGGCAGGTTAGGAAAACCAGAACAGCCGTTGGTAATGCCCAGCAGCAAACACACTACCGACTGAAGCCTTCAGCCGCTCCCTTGGCGAAGGGGCTCCTCAGCGACACCCGTGCCCCTCCGCAGGGAAGCAGCCAAGCCGTCCCCAGGAGCACAGCACCCGAGCAGGGAGCCGAGCAGCCCAACCGCCCGCCTGCTTCAGCCTGCAGGCGCAGGGAGCCGCGCTGACGCCCGGCTGACACGGCGAGGGAAGCCTTGAAATGCGGCAGACGGATGCGTGGCTGTTGGCTGATGTCCTTCACCACGGGACAGAGGCGATGGGAGAATAGAGAGGTATCTTGGAGAGAAAGAATGTGCTGCTTTCCTCCTTTTTTTTTTTTTTACAGTGCTAACTATGTTATTTACTAGATGCCTTTCCTGGGCTGTGCTTTTTCTTCTCTCCCCCACCCCTGTTGCGTTTGCAGAGTGCTTTCCAACCGGTGTTTCGTGAATTAGCTTCATGCTTTAAAGGAGAAGATTGCTCTGGCAGAGAACAGCATAGTTGTAAAAGTGTCAAGGTGTTATGAATGTCCTGATGATAGAGCCCAGTTGTTATCCGCTGGGTAGTGAGGGAGGATAGCTAATGATGTGCAGCATGTAAACCGTTTGTTGCTCTAATCCATCTGTGTGGAGAGGAGTGAAAAAGAGGGGCGAAATCCTGGGAAAATTACTTGGACAGCTGGAGATAAAGTGTGTACTGATGGAGTCATCCAGAGGTAGCTGTCAACATAAGCTGTGTTTGCATATAATCCAAGCGATGCGCAATGATTCCTTTTGGTATTTTTTTTATGGGGGTTCATGTGTCTGTGCACAGACCTTAATTACAATCCCGTATCTCTTACCAACTGGGCTCCAGTTTTAAGTGAGGAGTGTGATTTTAATCAATTCGTGGCTGGGTGGTGAAGTACTACAAACAGACCAAAGCAAGACATACAGATCCCTTTGGAGGACCTGAATTAAATGAGAAGCAGTCATTTTATTAATTCTGCTGTGTTTTATAGACCTTTTATATGGAACATTACCCATACAACTTCACTATCTAATTAAAAAGGGCTCTTATCAATTTGCTGGGCAGTTGCTTATGGAAAAAAAAAAAAAGAGAGGAAGATATAATATATATTTTTTTTGAGTCCCAGAAAATCATCTACCTTAAGGGGGTACAGAACAGATCGCCAAATGCCTGGTGAGAGTATTTTGGCTGTTTATCGTCACTCTTTTAAAAGAACTGTTATAAAACCTGAGCATTAGCCAACGCTTTGGGACTGAAGTCTGCCCTGTGCTCATGGTTCATACGGAAGCCTTACGCAGATCTGGTGCAGTACCTGCAGGTATGTGAGCACAGTGTAAATCAGGGGCTCCCCGCACCAGACTGACGCGGTCCCTCCCGGCAAGGCAGGCACCCTCTTCCTTGAGCTGGCGTTAGCCTTTCGCAGCGGTGGCTCGAGTAGCTCTGTGATGTGCTTAGCGGGCATTGGGAAAGGCGTGCGATGCTTGCGGGTGCGCGACGCGCACGCGTTTCGCAGAGGGAGGAGAGAGGAAGCGAGCGCGCGTCGACACGTAGCTAATGGCCTTACAGTGGACTTGGCCTTTTGCCGGCAGCCTGAGAGGACGGGCAGGAGAGCCGGGGAAAGGCTGCGGACGCGGGAAGCTGCCTGCTTCCTGTGCAGGACGCAGCCGGAGCCCTCCCAGCACCTGAAGAGCAGCGTCACAAGAAACCAAGCGGGAGGGAAGGGGAAAAAAAAAGGTCTTCAAAACCCCTTGCACCTCCATAAACCCTTACTTTATGTGGCGTATTGGATTTTACAAGCACAGAGTCTGCTGGGAGCTGTCTGCCGAGCGCACGGTTAGCAGTGATTGAACACCAGCGTTTTAGCATTTTGACTTAAATCCAGTGTAAACTTGTAAGCGAACTGCTGGCCTGGGCTCGGTCTCTGGTGGACGCAGTCAGCAATGCATCACAGGCTGCGCAGCCCACGGAGCGCCCGGCCGGCGGCCGGGGCCACAGTTCAAACGCAGCCTGAAACTTCACTTCGGTAGATCCCGAATTACCTCTCATCCCAGGGAAGGCTTTATTTCTCTCCCTTTCTTTCCCTCCCAGCATTGAGCCGACGTGGCTGGAGAAGAGAGGAGAGAGGGAGCCGGTACTGAGACCATCTCAAACGTACCCGGACTACAAACAAACCAGAAGTATTTTCCTTCCAGCAAAGCTTTTCCTTTAATCTTTACGAGCAGGAGAAGTTCATGCATTACAGAGGCACAAAAATGAAAAGGGGAAGGCGGGTGGGAATAGTTGCATTAGAATTAAGCCCTGTGTTTAATATGACGCCTGTCAGACTTACTGCTAAAAATACGAGGAAGGCTCCCTTCAGAAATCACAACATTGCGGCAAGGTGAGTTCTACCACCGAGCCCATCAGGAGTTGCTTGCACTGAGGGAAGCGGCCCTGCGGCTCCGGGGCTGCACGGACGTTACGTGATGTTGCAGATACCCTCTCCCCGGCACAGCGCGCAGCCAAGATCGGCGATTGCTCCCCGCCACCGCATCGCTCTCCTCGTGACGCTATCACCCAGCCGGGGATTAAGCAC
>NW_010551780.1:0-261 GCF_000687285.1 Phaethon lepturus
GCACCCCTGCAGCAGGGGTGCTGGGGGGATCTGAGCTCGCTCTGCCTCTCCCCTGTCTCCTTCAGACCTGCTCCCCTTTAGCAGCTCCGTGCTCCCAGGTTACAGCCTCGCAGCTACTCCCCTGGTCCGCAGCCAAGAGCCGAGCTCTGCGCGGGTGAGGGTGGCCGAGTGGGCTATTAGCCGGGCAGGCTGCTGGGCTCCGGAGCTGCCCGCTCCTCTTAGAGGCACTGCGGGGAGGACGGAAGTGCATTTACCTGGGAT
>NW_010551780.1:488-712 GCF_000687285.1 Phaethon lepturus
TGTGGCAACGCCGCAGGCACCCGAGGTGACCTTGAGTGCGGGCAGGGCTGTTCTGCCTTCCCTTCCTCTTCCCACAAAGGCTCAGAAAGGGGAAACAGAATTTTAAATTATTTTTTGCTGGAGATGTTGCCTTAAAAGTCGCTGCTGGTGACGGGGGCCACGCTTGCAGGGTTGGGGGCTGCTGTGGGTGCTCCCTGTTCCTGCACCGCACCCAGCTGAGCCCC
>NW_010551781.1:0-1012 GCF_000687285.1 Phaethon lepturus
GTGCTCAGGGGCCACCTTTGGGCAGCAGAACCGGCTCTGGGGGATGAACCCAGTGCTGGGCCAAGGCACTCCATGCCTACACTCATGGGACTGGGACTGGTGCAAGTGTATATAAGGAATGGGCTTGTGTCGCATCTTTGCAGACTCCTTGTAGAACTGCTTATGGCAGTAGGACCGTCCAATGCATTGTTGGTTGTTTTTTTTTATTTAAGCACAAACATGTGTTTAATTTGCCTCAAGGGGTACAATAAAATTTCCCCAACACCACACACACGTAAACTAAAGTTGAAAGTTAAATAAACTTTTTATTCAAAACACCTATTAAAATGACAGCATATTTACTCTTCTGCTGTTAAGTCATGCCAAACTGCAGCTTAATCTTATGAAGCATAGAACACAAATATTTCTTGTATGGAATCACTTTTTAATAAAAAAAAATAGTCTTGTACCTCAGGTTTTTTACTTGTTATTTTACCCAAAATTTGTTACTTACACAAAAGTACTTGAGTTGTCTGAATTTTTTTCTACAGCTACATAGAATTCAGTGTACTTGTCATACTGAAAGAAGTATTGTGCAAGTTGTCAAAAGCATTACAGTTGATTGGGAAAATCAGTTCTATTGAATTAAGTCATGACTTGGATCTGCAACTGGCTGGTGATTAGTCTTGTGCCCTGTGAAATACCACTCACAAGCAATTCCAAGTTATGACTCACAAGAGATTCATGCTCAAGGCTCATTTTAGGATCAGACTATTTGTATACAGCCAACTGAACAGTCAAAAGCATGCAACTGAGAAATTCTAAACCCACACCCATGAATTGCCAGGTAATTTTCCATAGGCTAAGCAGCCTGAAATGACTATGAAGTGTTTCATTTTTTTAAGCCCAAAAGACCAAAACCGAAGTGCATAAATACATTGTTTTAAACAAACTGGGTTAATACCATTTTCTACCACAACAGGTATCAATTATCAGAGAACATAATGCGACGAGCGAGGGAAGACAAGCAGTC
>NW_010551782.1:0-300 GCF_000687285.1 Phaethon lepturus
GTCGAGGAGCTGTGGCTGCCATCTCCCCACCTCTCCCGACAGAGGTATAGACCCAGGCTCCCACCACTGACTTTTTACGGGCACCTTTTATAAGGCTAAAGCAATGCAAAATCTGCCTTCTCCTGGTACTCCCTGAGGGCAGAAATACCGCCAGACCTCTTCGTTTCACTTTTTTCTTTAAAACTACAGCTGTCTCACCGTGGCAAAAACTAGCAGAGGAGAAAAAGCCCCAATGAGCCCCTAAACGTTACAAATTCTCAGCTGAACTGTCAGGTTCCCCCGGGCGCGCACCGGGAGACG
>NW_010551782.1:331-6006 GCF_000687285.1 Phaethon lepturus
GCGCGCACAGGGAGAGCGCGTGAAATACCTGCTGCGAAGCTGGATGAGTACTTTTTGGTAAGAGTAAGTGTAACCCGCCTGTAGAAATCACAAACAAAACTTTATGGACCATTTTGGACGTATGTTGGAACGGCCACGGGCTGGAAGTAGGTTTTCAAAAGCCTTATGTACAGAGGGAATGTCACGGATGTTTTAAAAGTCTTCAGATACGTGTAAAACCGACATATATATCACGTATTATCTCCACAGAACAAACACCGTTTGAAACGTGCCCCTTTTTAACTACCATTATGAGCTGTCTAAAGACCGTTTTGGTCGAAACTTGGGAGGAAAGGAGGGAGGGGGAGAGGAAAAAAAAAAAAAAAGCCCACTGATCTTACACCTGCTCTTTAGCAGTGGGAAGTGGGTTCTCAATCTGTTAACATGACCATCTGGCCAATCTGCATATCACGGCTATCTGGATTACTGTACGATGGAATGACGATAATGTAGCCAAAACAAAAGTAAAACGCATCAAAACCTAACAGTAGCGCAGGCCTTTTGATTTTAAATTAAATAATAAATGCGGTATCACAGCAAAGGGAGAAAGTCAGCTAAGTAATTAAAAACGAGCCTTCGCTACGGCATAATTAAGCAAACGATATAGCGTGTGTTTCTATACGAGCCGGCAATAGCTTCCACCGCCGAACGCTCCACTTTTGCAGAGCAGCTACCGGGAGTTGAAGACGCTGCGACAGCTCTTTTGGTGATGTACAGCGTCGTCAGGACACCTCTCGCATCCCTGCAACACGCCGAAGCGGCCGCGGCCATTAACAGGATTAATGCAGCAACAATCAATACCAATTGTACTAAAAGATTACGGCGCAAAGCCTTATATACCTTTCGGACTCCCTGATACCTCCACGGGTTTTCTGGCTACCTGCAGTCATTTCCCGCATTGGCCAACCTTTGGGTTATTCCCATGGATGCCTCTTTGCGGTGGTTCGAGTAGAAATATCCCAAATCTGCCGACGGGAACATAAAATTGGTTTGCTTGAAGTTCAAGGTCATGTGCTATACACTACTGCCCAGGCAATTAGCCATAGAGCATACTTAGACGCTAAGTAAATTTTCAGTGTCGCGGAAAGACGACTGACTTCTTGCACCTTCGCTGGCTTCTATTCGAAACACCAACAGAAAAATGAGCCCGTGTAAATAAAACCATATCCCCAGATTTTTCTTAAATTTGGGATTTTTAGATGTCCTTCTGAAAGATTAAAAGATTTTCTCTGCCACAAATACCTCGCTAGCTTAATTCTCGCCCGAAGCGCACAACGATGGCCGTCCAAAAAAATAAATCGGGCATTGCAGCATCGCCTCCTGGCCTGCCATCCAGCTTCGTCCACTGGAGAAGTCTCTAAAAACTGTGACCTCTCACAAAATTTAACTACTTCTACTGCGAATCTGTTCTCCAATCTGATCACATTAGCAGAAGGAACTCCAAAGCAGTAAAAAACTCCAGAAAGTTCTCGGTTGAGTGCCTACTAATGAACAAAGGTTAACTTTATCTAAAAGGTCAAATGCCTGGTGGCTAAGGTTGTGACCTTAACAACTTAAATTGTGACCTTGCCACGTGCCTAGTATATTGTAGATTCTGATACAGATCATCTGGTAAAGGACCGGTCATAAATTAGCTTTACTGTTCGACTCCCACAAAGAAAACGGTTTGCCACAATGGTTTCCAACTTGTCATTTGATACAAGCACAGAATAAGTGAAAACTAAAAAGCAAACCCAAGTTCAGGGTATGAAAAAGCCGCCTGCTTTTAGTTAAGCAGATTAGAAACTGCAAACTGAGAGCAATACTCTAGATTTCAATACGTTTTTTGGTCAACCTCTAATTCACAAAACACGGATCTTCCTTTCCTTTTCTTTTTTTCTTTTTTTTTTTTCTTTTTAACGAAAATGACATGTAGTTTGCCTATTTGCATGTTTTTGTTTCCTCTTTCTAGCCAGTTCTTAAAGAGAATAATTGATTTCAGTAGCTTTGTAAGAAGCACTATTTAAATCTGTGCACATGTGTTCCCTTACAGATGATAGTGCCTACTGAAGAAAAAGCGTGGATTCAAAGCAATAATTATCGTACATGTTTCGAAGGAAAGGGACATCTCGCTGCTGAAGTCACCTCGAATAAGGGCATCTTGGAAGAGAATACTCCCCCCCAAAGAAAAGAAGACGAAGAGTAGGAAAAAAAGACCAAGAAAGAGAGAAGCGAGCACTATGGGTGAAAAGGTCACAATGGTTTTGGCACGTATCTTCAAGCACGTTTCGGAGTCTGTGCCTCCTGCCAATACTGGCAACTTCTCAAAACTTTTAAGGAGGTAAAAACATTGTTTAGTGTTTACAAATCTTCTGTACTATAGCAGATGCTTGTCAAATCCGCTATACGTAAGTTGACCAGCCTACCTAATATCTGCGCTGGTGGCTTCCTCCTTATAAATAAGCGGTCCATACGTTTGGGGAGCGAGGTCTGATGGAGTTTGAGACAAAGGACCTTTAATATTTTTTTTCTTTTGTAATTTTCCTGTTGCGCACCCGGCACAAGCTGCCATTACTGCGGGTCTGCGGGAACCAATGGCTGTCAACTTGGCCAATGTTCAGGTGTAACAAAGACTGCTGGGATACATCGGAGCGGGGAAAAAAAGGGAAAAAAGGGGGAAAAAAAAAAGGTAGCCTATAGGTGAGGCTTTCGGTACACTTCTGTGAAGCCACGGAGAGGGCAACCACGCTGTGCTACCTCCTAAAAATCATCTCGTCCCCCTCCCCGGTGAGGGTTAGCAGGGAATACGCCAGCACACGCTCTACTGCATTAAGAGCACAATGCGATGCGTGCAATCAGCAAACAACGGCCGCAAACGCGAAGCGGCGCGGTCTGGGCGAGCGCGTTACTGCTTACACGAAACCGCAAATCGATCCCAGAAAAAGGCGCCCAAGCCCCGCGCTAAGTTTCCGCGGCAAACATCTAGTCCGAAGGACAATTAGTGCAATTGCTGCCCGTTGACGGCGAAGGCAGAAATAAATAAGAGTTCGCTATCAAGGCTACCGTTAGCCGACAGCGTGCTGCTAAGACGGTATATCCCCAGCCACAGTCCTGAACTTTTGTAACGTCTGTTGCCCAACTCTTACAGCAGGGCGAGGACCCCTTCAAGCCCCCCGGAGCACTCACACCCCTGGGTTTGGTCCTTTCATCCCCGTCCTACCTTTCCATGACCCTACACGCAGGCTGAACCAAGCCCGATGGTCTCCACGGACAACTTTCGCGCTCCGCAGAAGGCTGCTTTTCACCTCGGAAGCACAATACGGACCAGTATGTACCGGCCCCACGCGATACAGAAAGCTCGATAATAAAACCCCGCGTGCCGTACAGCGGCACGTAGCGGTTTTGTGCCGCGGGTACCGAAGCCCTTTAAGCGCATCACCCCGCTCCGGCGTGCGGAGGAGGCGACGGGGGCAGACAAAAGGGGAGCGAGCGCCCGGTCTCCTCGGGGCCGGTGACGGACGGGAGGGGACGCGCAACGCCCCAGCCCGGTCTCCCTTCGGTTAGCCATTAATCGGTGATCTTCCCTTCACCGTGCCCCGTAATAAATCGCAGGGTAAATAAATAATTTTCCGCAGTATTTGCCTACCTCCCCTGCGCCGTAAACGCGCCATAGGATTTTACAGCATCGCGCTGAAGCGCAAAGCGAATTTCGCAAGCTTATCTGGAGGAAATACCAGCACAGAAAAACTTTGGGGTAGCCAAAACTTTCTGTAGGACCCTCGGAAAGAAGGCGGCACTGGAAGTGCAGGCTGCCAGTGCTGCAATTTGCTCAGCTTTCTTACCCAGAAGTATTTATACAGAAGCGGTTTCTACTAACGCGACTCCTCTCCCCCCGGCTCCTCTTTTTTTCCAGCCTGTCCAGCCCCTCAACTTGCAAGTCAGGCCGAAACCCAGCGGGACCTATGCATACCATACGTGAAGACCGGGGCCTACGCTTCACACGCGCACGTTTTTCTGCGGTATCACCCTCAGGAGAACTACAATAGCGTATTATTCTCTCCCGTCAACGTACTACCCGTCCTCTGCGCCCGGCGAGCCGCTGCGTGCCGTGCTTTGCGCCGGAGTCAGAGATCCCGAGACTTTCATCACACGCAAAAACAGCTCAGCCCCCCCCGCCTCCATAAGCACAATAGGATCAAACCAGGAATTTGTTTCAAGACCTGCTCGGCTTCGCAGGGGATAAATTGTGACGTTTCAGGGGGGTTTAAAGGCCTGCCTTTCCCCGTAGGATCACCCGGGGGTTCCTTTCATGGCCGCCCTCACCCGACGACCAGGTTTGCTACCGAGGGGCCGTCCTCTCCTTCCCCTCCCAGCCCCATCCTGCGGGATTTCGGCTCCCAGTCCCCGTGGGGTGAGGGTACCCGGTGCTCCTGACCCACGGGGCCTCGGGCACCTCTCGCCCTCTCAGACTACTCCGTGCCTAACGTACACAAACGTTGTTCGTGGCTGTTTGGGGTTTTTTAAGTTAAAATCTATCTGTTTTCCCCCAAAACCAGGATAAAGGAAGCCGCGTGCGGCTGCGATCCCTCCTAGGACAACACTTCGGTTAACACCTGTGAAGGATGCCCGAAACGCCGTTACGCCCGGGAAAACGAGAGCCGCTTTTACGTGGCTGCACCTTAAAAGCCCATGGAAAAAAAACCAACCAACCAACCAACCAACCAACCAAAAAAAACCACAAAAAAAGGAAAAAAGAAAAAAAAAAAGAACAAAAAGAAAAAGAGGGGGGGAGTTTTGGCACTCCCCTCGCCGCCCCGGGAGGGCGATAACCGGCGTCCCCCGCTCCCTCCCCGGCTCATGCAGCCGCCGCCGGCACCCGGCACGGAGATAAACCGAAAAGTTGTAGAAGGTGGTATAGAAAGGCACTTACCTGCTGCGTGCACAAAGTATGCCAAATATAAATCGAGTTCCTTAACAGAAACTCCTATATGGTGGGGCTGTACGCACAGCCCGGGGTTAGAGCACTGTGGGGACTTTACAAGGCGCTCGCCATCAGTACTTTCGAGCGGAATACCTTTAAATAAAATCACCATAACAAGGTCCAACCTCCAGACCTTATCTGCCTGGCGAAGGCAGTCAATTCTTCTCATCTTGCCCTTCTGGTCTGGATTGGAAAGAACGCAACACGGAGGCTTTTTTCCTGTGACTGTGAGAACAAAATCCTCCCGAAATTCAGGCCTGATATCTTTCCGGAGCTTTGCCAGAAGTCTGGATGCCCATTTTTGCTTTACCTCGGGTTTTTCACTTAGCAGTTCGTCCTTCACGGCTCTCTCTTCCTCTTTTGACATGCGTTTTTCATGTTTTTTGAAGTATTTTCTTTTTCGGGCTTGCAGGTTGAACCACGTGTACGCAAACGCTCGGACGTGAGGCAGAAGTGCTTCGATGAAGGGATGAAATTCATCCTGAAAAAGTTACAGAGAAGGGTCCATGTCACCGAAACCATCAACAAAAAGCCTGCAGAAGCGGGGCTTTGGCGAGACGCTAAGGCTGAGGATTAGGAGGGGGCTTCTACGTTTTACGGACCGCGGGACTCGTACCCTTCGCCGACGGAGCCCGTCGCATCACCTCGCGCCGACCCAAAACCCCCGCTCCCCCCC
>NW_010551782.1:6041-8414 GCF_000687285.1 Phaethon lepturus
ATGGTCAACCCACGGGCCCTTTTCCCAACCCCCCGAAATTTTTTTTTTTTTTTTTAATTAAAAAAAGGGTAGAAGGAGTTAAAAGCTAAAAACCCGGCTGCAAGTCCACTTGCGCAGCGCGTATCTCCCTTTGCTCTCTCCCTGACCCCGCTGCTTGCGGCGTAGCCAGCGTATGCCCGCCAATTTGGCAAATCCTAAACATTTGGATGCCAATCAATGTTTGTATGGGGAAGCCTAAAGTATAGTAAAACTTTCCCCAAGATATATTTGGAAATAGCAGCAGGCACTATAGTAAAAATGCCAATAAAGCTGCATATACAAATACAATGAAGGGTGGCTTTCTCTCCGTTTCCTAACCGGGGAAGGCAGCAGAAAGTAACGCGGCCGCTCTACCCCCCGCGCGCAGCACGAGCTAACGCTCAAATCCGAGGAAAAGCAAGTCTCAGAGTTTTGTTCTGTGGTTTTTTTTAAGTTTTGTTTATATTTAGTCAAAAAGAAAAAAAACAAAAATCTGATACGCGGGCACTTTAGGACAAGTCAAACTCTGAGCCCTTCTACAAAATAAACAGGAAAAACTGAAAAGCGCGGTAACAGAAAACCTTAGCACGACTTGTGCAAATACGCAAAGAATTATTTATTTTGTTCTTTACGCGTTGTGTCGTATTTTCGTACGTTTCAAAAGAATATGCCCTACTCGGAAAGTTAGTTTGGCCATCCAGAGCCACCGCTTGCTTTGTGTAACGAGGAGTTAAAGATCACCCCTCTTCCTTGGCACAAAAACAAGCACGGTTGCAGCTATGCTGACAATTAAAAAAAAATGCAAGAAAGATCCCGATTTTGTTGTGGGTTCCCCCCCAACCTCAAAAAGTACTGCAAAAATCAGCCAGAGAGATCAAAATGTATTATAATACACTGGGGCCACGCTTCTTGTTTTTCTCTGCATAAAGGAGTGACCGAACCCCAGGCTGCACATAAACCCCATACAGCCCGCGTGGGCCCGATCCAGCACCGCGTGCTGCGCACGTCCCCGCTCCCAGCGGCCGAGTGCCTCCTTTGCTCAGGATTGGGCCCTCCAGGAGGGAAAAAATACAGTCATCTGTGCAACGTTTCCCCCAGCATGGTAAAAGCCACCCGCTGCCTACCCTTCCGAGACAACACCGGGGATTTTTCAGATTAACTAACTTTTTTTTTTTTTTCAGTAATTATCCCCTGGAGTACATTTCCTACCCAAATCATTTCAGGTAGTGCAAATATTGTTATTAAAACAGACATCTTGCTTCCTTTCAACACCTTAACTTGCATTTTCTTTTCAAAAATTACAAAAAATTGAGAAATCAATAGCAGAAATACCTATCAGCAAAATCCTGTCGTAATTCAAGACGTTCTGCTGACTTCCCAAAAGCTTTCATTGCACTTATTCTGAGCGGCCTCTGAATTGTAAATACTTAAAATCTATAGGTGATACCACAGCATTTGTTTTTATTTTAAACACAGATTGTTAACAACTACCAAAACCAGCACAATATATTCCACTGTAGCACAGCAGAGCGGCAGCGATCACAAGTAATACGCATGATTATTAAAATATAGAGCAGGTAAAATAAAATAAATCACTCCAATGATTGGCACATTCCTTTTTTTTTTTTTTTTCTCCCCCCCCTCTACTGGAAAAGATCAGAAGTTTCAAATTTCAATAAAGTTTAAAAAAAAAAAAAAAAAAAAAAAAAGGAAAAATAAAAAATTTTAAATTTCAAAAAAAGTTAAAAAAAAAAAAAAAAAAAAAAAGATTGCTGCGAGTTTCCAGTCGGCAGATTCAAAAAGTGAGAGGAGGCACAATCCCAGCACATGGAGCTGCTGCACCCACCAGAAACAGCTCTCACGGAGGGGGGGGACCAGGGGGAAAAACAAAAAAAAAAGAAAGAAAAGCAGAAAACCTACAGGTCCCTACAAGCTATTACAAATAATAAACCCTCCCTTCCGATCCCTCCTGTCCTTCCCCACTCGGGGAGAGCGGAGGAAAAAAGGCCTTTTGTCAAGTGGAAGTTTCTCTGCGAAGGTGCACGCGGAGAGGCTCGACAGACCCACCGCGAGCCAGGGGAGCGCTTCCAGCGTTCCGGGGTGCTACACACGTCTTGCTACATCCTGAAATATTTCAACTTTTCTGCTTTCGGCAGCGCTTTGTCCTGCCCGATCTCATGTGCTCGGGACTTTTTTGGCTCGACGCTGGATGCTATCCAAGAGCGAGTCGCTTTAACCTGCGCTAAAGCCGATTCCTACGATGTGAACCTGAAAGGGGAGGTAAAAACAACACCCAAAAAAAGAAATAAAAAAAAACAACAAACCCCACTTTAAAACACTTGACAGAGGAAGCGG
>NW_010551782.1:8594-9117 GCF_000687285.1 Phaethon lepturus
AGAAAAGGTTAGTGACTCAGACCAACTTTCAAACTGTCTTGGTAAACACGCCGCTCCGTAAAAATCGCACCGCTTCAATCTCGGCGGCGAGGTATTAGCGAAGTCCAAGTGGAAATAAAAGCACTCGGGACCAAATTGGGCTGGAAGCGGGGCCGGGGTGGGGAGCAGCTTCTGCACAATACAATTATTTATTTCAGTGTTATTATAGCCCCCCCCCCAAAAAAAAGTTTTGGAAATGTGTCAGTGCAAGCGTGCTAGCAGATGTGCAGACCTGTCTGCAGGCTTGCTGCAAAATATCGAGATTTTAAGTAACTGGTGGAAAAGGAGATGATCTTTGCCTTTCCCCAAGTTAGCTCTAAGGGAAACTTTCAGAGTATTTGATAAAGACGTTTGCTTTCCCCCCTCGGCGTTTGATGGGTCACCTAAAAATAAAAGGCACCAGCAACCTGGGAAAGCGAGAATAAAAACTAAGTGGTTTTTTTTTTTTTTCATTGCACTACTCTCCAAAGTTTGATAAAGCTTT
>NW_010551782.1:9176-9959 GCF_000687285.1 Phaethon lepturus
AAAATCCCCCCCGGCCCCCCGAAAGGGGAAAAAAAAAAAAAAAAAAAAAAAAAAAACACAACACAACACAAAACCACAAAAAACCCCCAAAACTACAACAAAAGAGCCCCAAAACCCCAGCCCAAAGGCGCCCGCAATAATGTAACACTGCAAAGGAGTCTTTTGCAACAAGATATTTCTGCTGATCTTTTTGAAATTAAGCCAGCTACAGCGACCCTTGTTAATATTTTTACAATCCGTTTGCTTGTAAATCTATTAGGAGATGTGCATATGTTCCCCAACTATTTCCTAGATCTTCAGCAGATATGTAAATGGAACGACGTTTAGATTTTTCCTGACAGATGATACAAAATGCTCCTGCCATTTCAGTTCCAGCGCTGGGATAAATACGCTCATAACTAGGATTTCTGTTTGTTTTCCTTTTCTAACCCGCTTTTGAAAGCTTCCCTTTAAAGCTGAACCAAAACTTAAGACAAAAAGAAGAAGAAAAAAAACCCTCTGTCCCCAAACTCGTATCAATAAAAGCTCCTGAAATGAGAAATAGGAAATTGCTTGGAATTGCTACGGGCTCGCCCCCTTTTTCTATCAAAAATGACAGAATCACCTCGTTGATCCCTGGGAGGGAAGAGTTTGTCAGGAGGCCTCTGACCCTCCTATTACTTTTCCAAACGTGCAACAAGAATGCGAGATTTTCCCAACCGAGTAAAAGCACAGCGCCTGACTTTTTTCTTTTTTTTTTTTTTTTAATTTATTAGGAAAAAAAAATATAAAGGTGGGGGGGGG
>NW_010551783.1:0-297 GCF_000687285.1 Phaethon lepturus
TGAACCTCATGAGGTTCACCCGGGCCCATTCAGGGCCTTGGTGGCCCACATGGGCTTGTCTAGGTCCCTCTGGACGGTATCTCATCCCTCAGGCATGTCAACTGCACCGTTCAGCTTGTTGTCATCTGCAGACTTGCTAAGGGTGCACTCGATCCCACTGTCTGTCATTGATGAAGTTACCAAAGAGTACTGGTCCCAGTACAGACCCCAGAGGGACACCACTCATCACCAATCTCCATCTGGACATTGAGCCATTGACTACTACCCTCTGGATGTGACCATCCATCCAGGTACTCA
>NW_010551783.1:741-1135 GCF_000687285.1 Phaethon lepturus
GTTTTTCAAATGCCATGGGGAGTGGCTTGGCAACTACATCAACCAGTTCCCTCGGAACTCTGGGATGCATCTTGTCAGGCCGCATGGACTTCTATATGTTCAGGTTTCTCAAGTGGTCACAAACCTGATCTTCTCTTACAGTGGGAGGGACTTTGTTCCTCCAGTCACTGGGTTGTGGTTGATCCACTCAAGACTCAGGACTGAGGCAAAGAAGTTGCTGAGCACTTCAGCCTTCTCATCGTCTGTTGTTAACACTCTGCCAGTCTTGCTCATCAAGGGGGGTACACTTTCTTTGACCTTCCTCTTCTGGCTGATGAAGAAATGCTTCTCATTATTATTCTTTACATCCCTTGCCAAGTTCAGCTCCAGTTGCACTTTGGCCTGCCTGACCTCC
>NW_010551784.1:0-1350 GCF_000687285.1 Phaethon lepturus
GACAGAAGGGCGGTCGCGACAGAACCCGGGGTTGAAGTGCCAGCCTTTTTCCTGATTTCTTCCAAGATGTTTCCGTTGGTTCTTTCTTCCAGGGGAGGCTCTCCGGGAGCAGGCCCTGAACTGCCGTGTGGCTCCAGCGCGCTCTCATGGCCTGCTGCTGTCGAAAAAAAAAATGATTTAACTGACAGCCCCCAGAATTCTTCCCTGTACACATACAATGTACGTACACACAACAGCGTACGCCGCGGAAGGTGTGCTGGGGGACGCTGCACCTATCGCTGCTGCCTGATGACCGCACCCATGATGACGGTGGCAAAGGACAGGTTGTTAAAATCCCTTAAAATGTACATTGGGCTCACAGCTGCTGTCGCAGGTCTTCATTCTCATGTGTATTTTGCCCAAAGACTTGTTCTGGAAACGAGGACTACATCTCTGCTTCAGTATGACTGGCAGGAACATTGTCTCCACGTTGGACCTTTCCCAGGAAAATCAGATTTATGCTTCGTGCTGGAAATAATCTGCCACAAAAATTCAGCCTGCCAGAGAACACATGCTGTTCTTCTGCTAGAAATGAGTGTGCACCTCATGCTTCTGGCCTCTTCTGTCTGTCTCCTTTTTCCATGAATAAATCTTTAACATTTCCTTGCAAGATGGATGAGTGCCAAATCTGCTTCCTCAGAAAAATTCCACCTCTTTGCAGCTCCTTAGAGTCCAGCCTCCCAGCGTTGGAGGCTGACATTCAGCTCCTCAGACCTTGAGCTTAACAAATGCAGCAAAAATTGTCCACTGACAGTTTTGTCACCCTTTTTCTTTTGAGCTGAGAAAGAAGCTAGTCCTTTGCCACCATGTTACCTGGGGCTGACATCTGCAAGGAGGGACTGGCTCTGGAGCTGTAGGCAGAGGTCACCAGCTGACCCCATGCCATCTGCAGGCAGCACTAAAAAGCTGGCAAATGGGCGCCATGCTGCCTGCTGCCAGCTGCGCTGCGGCGGTATCTTGCTTTAGCATCTTGCTGACATGCTCCTTAGAGAGATCCCGCGTGGCATCAATGAGCTTGGGGGGATGATGCTGTGCGGTGGTCACGCCTTTCTCCCGCAACCCCAAAGCAGCCGGTAAGGCGTTGTACCAAGCAGCTTTCTCCCTCGAGTTAATGACTTTGGAACACAATAGTTCAGCAGCAACGGTATTCAACTTCTTAATTTTTTTAATGTATTCCTAAATGTGTGTTTGTCACGCATGCTGACCCCCGGCCACCTCAGCACGGAAGACGGAGGTGCTTGCAGGAGGCAGGCGCAGCACAGGCACTGAGGCCTCAAGTGTGGCAGACACAGCCCGGGAGGCGGGTGAGGG
>NW_010551785.1:0-2701 GCF_000687285.1 Phaethon lepturus
CTCCCCGCACGGAGCCTGCCGTCTTATCCATCCGCGAGATCTTCAGGTTGGAAGCTCCTGGGGACTCTGCAGAGCGAGAGAAGGTGTTGGGAGCCGCTGTGGCAGATAGCATCTCTCACCTCCTTACCCCGTCCTGCCCTATCCCCTCCCCATCCTGGCCCTACACTCACTGCTGTCATGGATGGGGTCTGAGATGACGGGCTGGAGGGCCAGCGTGAAGTTCCCGCTGCTGTCACGGAGGTAGGCAGTGAAGCGCAACCGCACGATGCTCAGGTCCATCACCTTCTTCAGCTCCTTCGCCTCCAGCTCGATCTCACGCAGCTCCGCTTCTGCCGGGGCAGGGGGAGATACCCTCAGACTAGGCGAGGGGATGGGGCTCCAAGGTTCCCCCGCTTTCCCCCCCAGCCCCATGCTAAGCCCAACCCCCCAGCTGTCACCCCGGGGTACCCACTAAGTGTCACCCCCAGAGTCCCACTGAGCCCCCAGGCTGCCCTCACCCGTCAGCGGATGGCTCCTGTTGCGTATCTTCTGCTGCTTCAGCTTTCCCTTCATGATCTCCATCATATTCTTCTTGGTGACATGGAGCACACCCAGGTTGCTGAACCTACAGGAGAAGAGGGATCCCGCTGGGATGTGGGAGGGCCAGGGCTGGCAGCAGCTGGCCCGGGGGGCACACAGGCTCCCACAGCCTGCAAGGAGCTGAGCAAAGCACAGACTGGTGCCGCCTGGGCAGCGGGGATCAACGTGTGCAGGGCATAAGAGGAGGAACCACAGAGGAGAGGAAAGGAGCCCAGAAAAGAGGTGGCTGGGGAACTCTGGGTTCCCGCAGGTGACAAGTCCAAAGGGGAGGACCAGGAGGGCTGAAGGCCAGAGGATTGGAAACAGGACCTGAGCCAGCAGCCAGGGCTGGATTTAAAAGCAACTGCAGCAGTTGCCAAATAACCCCACAACTCGCACTGGCTACAGAAGTCATCTGCTAAGCTGGGGAGCTGCTACCCTGAGTACAGAAGCCCAAAACAAGCTGCACATGCTGGACCCGGAGCTGGGGCAAAATGCTCAGGGGACAGAGCTGTACCAATGACCTTGTCTACACCTACTCCTGGCCCCATCCAGCAAAGTCAGCTCCTGGACGCACTAACCCCACCTCTTCTCCCCAGCCTGTAAGCTGCAGCCAGCACACCAGCCACCCCACACAGGGAAAAGGCCATCCCAGGTCTCCCTTGCACATACTGAGCCGTCATGTCCTTGGGTCCCACGATCGCAATGCAGTTGCCAGCCTCGTTGCACTGCTTGCCCACCAGGCTGTGGGCGTGCACGCGGGGAGGGTCGCTGTGCGTCACCAGGTCCACCTCGATGCGGGCCATCCCCGTGTAGTTGCAGATCTGCGGGGAGAAAGGAGATGGGAGTCAGGTACAATACCCCAGGAGCCTGCAGGACTCTCTGCAAACCCCTGCTACCCGCCCCCGCGGCCATCACCCCTCCTGCCGCAGCCCTCCCATCCCTCCAGCGCCACAAGACACACAGAGCTTAATATATATTTCCCGTCCTTCCTTCCTTCAAAGCACCGTCCTGGTGCCCGTGCACACCAGCTGAAGATACTGCCCCATCCCCTCCCCAGGGCAGCGCTCACCTTGACGGTGGGATAGGTCTTACGCCCTTTCTCGCTGGATGCTCCCGGCAGCCCGCCGTGCGAAGGGCCCTCGCAGCCATACCTAAACCGGAACCCCCGCTGCAGAGGCAAAGAGAAGGTCAGCCAAGGGTGGCCCAAACCTGACACCATGAGAGCAGGGGGTGGCAGTTACACCTGCCCTTACCTGGGTGACATCCTTACCTGCTTTGGCTGCTCGATGATGACAAGGTAGGGACCTTCCACTGGAGGACAGAGAGGAGAGGCACTGGTGAGAAACACAGGATAACCAAAGTGCGTGCTCCCAGTAAGCATGCCGGAGTTTCTGGGACGGTGCTGAAGGTGAGGTGACCCCTGTTTGTCCCATGGGGGTACTCTAGGCCACTGGCCCCTGTGCTGTCAGAGCCCGGCTGGGAGCAGTGGTCAGAGCAGCAGGGAGAGGAGAGAAGGGCCAGAGGATGCTCTGGCGCTTGGAGAGTGGGGAGCTCCTGGGGACCATCACTGCCCAACCTCAAGACCCCGGCAGACTGAGCAGCAGGGCCAAACCAAACAGTCCCTGTCCCGGTGGCATGGGGCAGGGATTCCCAGTCAGCCCACAGTGGGGCCAGCGGGGACACAGCTCGTGGTGCTGCTGGGAACTACGAGGCATGAGTCAGCCTGCTGGGAAACCCCGCTGCAGCTGGGGACCCCCAGGAGGGCACAGCCAGAGGGGCCCTTACCTGTCTCCATCAGGGGCTCCTTCTGCTCCATCATGTGGGAGCCGAAATTGAAGTCGTCGTAGTCAATCCCATCCAAGCACTAGGTAATGGGAGGGAAGATGAGTGTGATGAGTGTGTTGGGGCTGGAGTCCCCAGCTGCCCTGGGGGGTGGGCACAGACCCCCAACTCCCACCCTGGGCAGGAGCTAGTCTGGCACAGACCCCCACTGCCCACCTTGGGTGGGGCAGGCACAGATGCCCCGTCCCTCCCGGGGAAGAGGGGCGGGCAGGTGCGCACCCCTCATTGCCCACCCCTGGGGGCACCAGTAGACCCCGTTTACGCACCCTGGGAGCATACACAGATACACAGACCCCCC
>NW_010551786.1:0-1061 GCF_000687285.1 Phaethon lepturus
ATGATGATGATGATGATGATGATGATAATGGAATACATTTTTTAAAGTGATGCACAATGCAACAATTGCTCATGACCTGGTGATCAATAGCCCGTCTCCAAGCAGAGATTCCTGCCCGCAGACAACTCCAACTTTATATACTAAGCATGGCATCCTATGGTATGGAATATCCCTATGGCCAGTCTGGGTCCACTGTCCTGGCTGTGCCCCTTCCCAGCTTCTTGTGCACCTCCCTGCTGGCAGAGCATGGGGAGCTGAAAAGTCTTTGACTGAGTATAAGCACTACAACTACTTAGCCACAACCAAAAACATCGGCGCGTTATCAGCTTATTCTCATACCAAATCCAAAAGACAGCACTATACCAGCTATTAGGAATAAAACTAACTCTGCTCCAGCCAAAACCAGGATGCTCCTCTGACCCAAAAATCAACAGCACTATAGCATGATTTACACTGTCTTTTATGTATCTGCTGTGAACATGCTTTCAGTCCTCAGACATTCTAGTGAACACACCAGTGAATTCCAAAAAACCCACCTCTTTCTGAACTGATTATATGATTAATTTTGTGCTGTATTACCATGTACTGACTAAAATCAAACCATTTCCCAAATCTTAAAATACTAATTTCACAAATCAGTGAACCTATACTATATGTTTACTTTTGTAGAATATCTACTTGTGACTTCAGAGCTGAGAAAGATATCTGCTACACATGGTATAAGGCACATTAGCATATACTATCAAAAATTCTCCTACATAAGCAGCTGCTAAAAATATCTTTTCCTTCCTCAAACCACATGCTATATTCATTCCAACATGCTAACTGCATGTTAAGTAGCTGCGCCATTTTTTTTTTAACCCTTAAAATTGAACACTATCATTAACATAGGATATTCCACTATTACACCAGATGAAGCATCCAACTTCTAGGGATAACCACTTAAGAGACGGTGAAATTACTCCACTCCCTCATGCCACATGCAAATACAGAACATACGTGGTTATCTTTACAGTGGAAAGCCTCTCACATCACAGAATCACAGAACCACAGAATCACTA